>NW_013665708.1:201552-283265 GCF_000517525.1 Limulus polyphemus | reverse complement strand
TTATAGTTGATGAGTCTCTAAAGCCATCCAAGCAGTGTTCGGTTGCTAGTGGTAGGGCAAGTAGGATTTAAGTTGTATCTACAGAAATACTGAATACAAGTCTAAAGAGGTTATAATTTCGTTGTACAGGTCACTAGTTAGACCACATTTAGAATATTGTGTTGAGTCCTGGGCTCCTTACCTTAGGAAAGATATTGAACTGTTCGAAATGGTTCAGAGAATGGTTACTAGAATGGTGCCTGGGATGAAGGGGTTGTCATATGAGGAGAGGCTGAAATTTATCAAATTGTTTTCTCTTGAAAAAAGAAGAGTTAGGGGGGATCTGATTGAGGTGTTTAAGATTGTAAAGGGAATTGATAGTGTTGATGCATCATCTTTTTTCATATTTAACGGTGACAATAGTAGGACTAGGGGGCACAAATATAAATTTTGGCAAGGTAAGAGTCATCTTCTGCTAAGACAGCTTCAATTATCCAATGGTTGGCCTTTGGAATGGGTTGCGTTTGGATGTTGTAGAGGCAGTAAGTTTAAGTGAGTTTAAGAAAAAGCTTGATGAGTATATGAACGATGAGGGCTAGGTTTAAGATTTGTTTTTTTTTAATTACTTTAATTTAGTTTAGAGGATGGAACAGCCGAGAGGGACCAATAGGTCCCATGTTGTTCCAAAACGTTATGTTATGTTAAGTATATAGTTCCATGAAATCAGAGTTAAACCTCGTTTTTTTATTGGTCAGTATTTAATAGCAGATGACTATTCACTTGATCTATAAATATAATACTTGGTTGTTCTTTAGTTAGGCTTAAATAGCCATGTTGATTATATATATTTATTAAAAAAGATACACAGAATACGTTATTTATATATATAAAAACAGGAATGTAATGTTATTTCATAATCTTTTTGTTCGTGTTTCAATATTTTACAATAATCATAATTATATTAAAATTGTTGTATAATTTGTAATCTATAGTTCTGGAAAACATATTTACGTTGCTTAACGAAGTAAAGAATTGAAGTGATAAATTTATTTAAAAAAAACAAATATTTAAAAGGTTTTTGCACTAAAACAAAAAATTATACGTTTTAAAACTATTAGATATTCTTAAAATAAAATCTTTGTCCTGAACTTAAAATAAGGAAGTATTTTTAATAAAAACATTTTTGACTCTAATCAGAGCTATTCCTTCTGACTCCATGCTTTGTTTTATAAGTGTAGAATTCAAATATAGTTGTGACAATAACAAACCGTTGATGTTGAATCGATATATTTTAAAATCAAACACCAGATATAATGTTTAAAAATAGTATTTTCACAAGTGAACCTTTCTGCCAATGAAAATTAAGTAGATCACATTACTGTATGTTTTGGCCCGTCATGGCCAAGTGGATAAGGCGCTCGACTCGCAATCTGAGGGTCGCGGGTTCGAATCCCCGTCCCACCAAACATGCTCGCTCTTTCAACCGTGGGGGCGTTATAATGTGACGGTCAATCCCACTATTCGTTGGTATAAGAGTTGGCGGTGGGTGGTGATGACTAGCTGCCTTCCCTCTACTCTTACACTGCTAAATTAGGGACGGCTAGCGCAGATAGCCCTCGTGTAGCTTTGCGCGAAATTCAAAAAACAAACAAAACAAATACTGTATGTTTCAATAATCGAATTGCAATGGTTATTAAACTTAACTATTAAAAATATGCCATTTCAGCCGAACAATCGCTAGAGACGAACATTATTGTACATCAGTTAAAATAAGATAACTAAGATAACTAGCTTAGTCTACAAACGTTAAAATAGTTTATTGGTCAGCTAACCTTCGTGCCGTAAAACAAATATGAAATTCGATTTTCGTTGGTAGAATTGTTTTCCAAATAATTTGAAACAAATAAATTGTGTTTACAGAAACAAAAACTTACATTAATAAAGACAATTTGTGACTATTTAATAATTTATATATATATATATATCTGGTACAATATACACTGGGGAAGATTTTAGTATTTGAGCTTCAGTCATGAGACATGTTATTTAATAATAAAAGAAATGACTAGTAACATTTCTGTACTGATCAAAGTTATTTTAATATTTTGGATCAGTTTTATCGGTTTCTGTAATGATCAAAGTTACGTTAATATATTACACCATTTCTAATGATTTCTGTAATAATCAAGACTATTTTAATGTATTGCACTAGTTCTAATGATTTCTGTAAGGATCAAAGTCATTTTAATATACAGGATGGTCCAAAATTATATTTTCTATTTTAAAATTTAATAATTAAATAACTAAAGAAATATAATCATGTAGGTTTCAACATCGTGTAGCCCAACTCAAACAATTTTTATTGTAATGTTTTTTTGTTTTGTTTTTTTCACTCGACTGAGTAGTGCTATCCCATAAAATGGCAACCGTGCAAGAAAAGGCTTAATGCGTCGTTTGACCTGAAGGGTGGGCCAATTTAGTGGCCTCCGCGTTCGCCAAACATCACTCCACTAGACTTCTTCCTTTGAGGTATGTTATGGTCATCGTGTATCGCACACCTATAGTAAACATCATGGAGGTAAAGACCAGGTTAATGGATGCCATCGCCACTGCAATTATGGACATGTTGCAGCAAACCTGGACTGAAATCGAATAGCGGTTAGAGGTACTGAGAGCCATTAACGGTGCACACGTAGAAGTCTACTGACATGTAAATAAAAACTGTTTGAGCTGGGCTACAATATGAAAACTGCATGGTTGTATTTCTTTAGTTATTTAATTATTAAATTTTAAAAAAGGGATGATAATTTTGGACCACCCTGTATTGCACCACTATATTAGAACAATGCCCTTAGAATACAGGCTTTTTGTTACTAAATGTGTGATAACTTACAATTGAATGATGAATTAAAAAAATTACTTCCTTATATTTTATCACGTTAAGCATTTTGTTAAAAACAAATTACTTATTTTATAACAAAAACAAACAAACAGTAAACATTTTATTGAATAGCATCAGATACGGTTTAGTTAGCAGGAGTAGTGCGCTTTCGTAAATCGTTTGCTTTATCAGTGGTGCACATTATTCCTCGCGCAGTATTTCTTTCACTGCAGTTCTCGTAAAGAAGAAGTAAACCTAGTTTCACACCTTGTTTGACATATTCGTTTTATGATCTCACTTCTCTTTTCAGACAAATATAAGTTTAGGTTTCTTATATATTAAAAGTCAAGACAGAGTTCAAAAGTCTTTTACAAGATACAGCAACTATTTTCAAATAAATATAACTTAATATTTGAGATTGCAAAGCCAGTAAGTGATGACAACGTTTGTATTACAAATATTTAGTTTCAATAAGCAAGGTGCAAAACTTTGTAGTATTTTTAAGGGACAGGAATGGTTTGTGGGAGCACAAAACATTTATTAATCTTACTATAATGAACAGGCTTAAAATGAACATGTACACAATCTAGTGTAGTAATCATGTAACACAGCAACACCTAAACTGACATCAAGTAATAAAACCCATATCATGAGTATTATAGATCTTCAGTTTCAAGTAATGTCAATTATAATTATCCCGGCTACTTACTAGCCGGGATAATGATAACTGACATTACTCGATCTTACTAGCCGGGATAATGATAACTGACATTACTCGATCTTACGATAACTGACATTACTCGATCTTACTAGCCGGGATAATGATAACTGACATTACTCGATAGTTATCCCGGCTAATAAGATGATGGAGATTATCACCCATGCGATATTTTTATATTTATCTTTAGTTTTGCTTTTTATGTTTGTTTCTTCCTTTACAGCTTGTAGTACCAACTTTAAAAAAATACTGGGATGCCATTTGTACTTTCCTGTTTTATCTGTACGTTTGACTTTGTAATGAATATTGAAAGAGTTTGAAAGCTTGTAAGTGTAACTAAGACATACGACTTACTTATGCTGTAGTATACGTATTTCAGTAAGTGATTGAAACATTTTTTTCACGTAGAATACAAATCAACCATTATGTTTTTGTTCTTCCTTATTTTAGTTACCCACTGATAGGAAACTATATACTTTTTATGTTATGATGTTTTTTATAGTTTCTATAAACACGTTAATAAATGTGATGTAGAATGTTCCTGTTAAGTATTATTAAAGTATTGTCTGTGTTTAAATAATCAGTATGTATGTCATATCAAGTCTGTAGCATAAATTTGTACACGATCCGGTTTTATTTGTATGAAATTTTCTATCTATCAACATGTTTTTAGGTTAACTGGCAAATATTTATAATGCTCTATCTTTATATGTTGTTATCAGGTGTTTCATCAGATATACGACTAGTGACTAGTCTGATAACTGAAATATATCAGAAATTTCTTTTTCATTCAGTTTAAACAAGTGAACAGGAAATATTTCATTAAATATTTAGAATGTCAGTCACATCCATTATTCTAATAGACTTTAGTCAGACTTACTTTTGACTTTCTTCATGTACAGCATAGTAGTGTCAATTGTCTTAATACACTCGTCGCTCTCATTTGTACCGTTTAATAAAGAGTACTTTGTGCTTTATTTTAAACACTGTGTTATCGGTAAGATAAATAAATGTATCTGTGAATACTACGGTGGTATGTTCTCAGTAAACTTGAAATTATATCACTATTTTTTACAAACAAAAGCCAGTAACAAAAGTGATACTTTCAAGTAGTTATAGCATCTCAAAAACAACGCTTTTGGTATTCACAAACAATATTGTAACAGTTATAATAAAATTAGTGTAGCAGCACCTTAGCATGAGTAAATAGAAATAAACGTGTATATGTTGATTAGTAACCTGGGTCAACCAACGATTATAGCACTGAAGACTAACATACAAGAAGTATGAGAAAGAGCCACCTTTTATTTACGGGTCAGAGAATCTTTATGGTCATAGTAACTTGGGTCAACCAACGATTATAGCATTGAAGACTAACATACAAGAAGTATGAGAAAGAGTCAACTTTTATTTACGGGTCAGAGAATCTTTATGGTCATAGTAACCTGGGTCAACCAACGATTATAGCATTGAAGACTAACATATAAGAAGTATGAGAAAGAGTCACCTTTTATTTACGGGTCAGAGAATCTTTATGGTCATAGTAACCTCAAGAGGTGAAACCTGAAACAAAGTTGGTTCAGTGTAATTTTAAGATGAAAATTAATTACGAACTAATTTTGGTTAGATTAAATGATAGCATAATGCGTATCTATTACAATATAGTTCAACTAGTGACACATTACTATAATTTGAAATGTTGAAATAAATATGAGACACATGATCCCGTTGACCTTAAGTAAAACAAGCTATTTCTGTATTGTTTGATGGTTGGTTTCATCAGCAGAACGTTACAACTGTGAAATATCATAAATTACACTACATAACAATACAGATGTTTTAAACAAATTTATTAAGATATTCAGTATGTAAACACATCTTGTTCACGGGGGATAAATACAGATGTGTAAATACATTATATATTAACTTATGTGTGCAATTATTTAGTTTCTATCGTTCTATTCAGAACAAAATGTTTTTTTTTTGTTGTTATTTTTCGTAGTTTCCAGTGGAGGCTTCATACACATAATCTTGAATTATAACTATTCATTGAAGAGAACTATAAGCAAGCCGTTGTTCAGTAGTTTCAGTTTTGTTATGATCTGAACATACCTTTAACATTCGGATCAAGTAATAACACAGAACCGTGCTACACGCGATCACACCTAGACAAGTCACACACATGCTTCAAGGTTTGTAGAGAAAATAACTCCGCCCTCTAGCCTTTAGTTGAAAGGTATTCTATCTATATATCAACTCAATAGACAAGTTTATTCCACTAGTAAAAATTTATCTGAGACTTAAGGGTTTTCATCCAACTTTGAAATATTTATTATTAAAAAGAAGAAGAAAAAGAGAACGTATAATGCAAGTAAACATGGGTACTGTTTAAATTTGTATGAAATGTTAGTATGGAAAACCATTTAAAGTTTACGTTTGTTATGTGTACATGGTATACTATAAGTTGTTCTGAACTTCGGAGAAAAAAAAAGAATGTTTTTCGATATTTTATCTTTAATTTTTTACCACGTGGTTTAAGCAGATGTTTTCGTTCGAAAAATCTCTAAATCAATAACTTCGCCGAACTATTTAAAAAGCCCAGAGTAAAACGCCAATATCTTGGCAAACTTTTGAAATGTTAAACTCTACTTTGCATGCTACATAAGACCTGAGGGGGTAAGCCACCAGAAATGAAGAATAGTGGTTTTAGTTACGCACAGCCAGTTATTTGAATAATTCCAATTTTGTGCATTTTAGCTGGGCTAACTTTCTACCTTAGTTTCTTTCTCGAGGGCAAAACAGAGGGCGCATCCGTAGAAGAGATGGGCATCTATATCACTCTGGGGAGCCGTTCTTCTTAGCGTGTGGCCTGAAGGCGGTTTCCATCGCAACCCTTAGACTAGTCTGCTATTTGTTGATGCCTAAATCTCCCAGAGCTTTCCAATTAATAAAAAAAAACAGAAACAACAAAAAAACAAAACAAAAAAAAACGCAAAATCAGAAGATTTCTAACCAGCTTAAGCAAGAATGTTTTATTCTATCAACAACGAGAGGATCATGCCCGTTTGGCTGTTTTCTTTCTTCAACTGTTTTAAAATTAAAATCTTTCAAAACAGACGTAAACACTCTGTATGATTAAATATACAGCCTGTCTAAATAATTACACATAATGACAATTGAATCTCTTGTGCACTTTAAAGTGATAACAACCACGACAATAATAGCGGTTCACGATGCGTGAAAACGATATGCACGTGATCATGGTTAACTCGAATCGCGTGTTTTTTTGCGGCGTCATGCTCTCTTGCTCTAGCGTATACTGTAAGTTATATATATATATATATATATATTACACAGCTCAGTGCTGATGAGCTCGTTTCAGTTAAATTCAAATATATGCTGTCATCAACTAAAAACAGATTTTATTTGTTAGGCCTTATTATTATTATTGGTACTACAATAAAATATCCTTAAATATTTCATTATTAGCCGTCTTCCAGTGGCTAAGCACTGAGGCTGAATCCTTATAACGCTAAAACCGGGTTTCGATATTCGTGGTGGGCACAGCACAGATATCTCATTGTGTAGCTTTGTGCTTAAGTTCAAACAAAACAAACATTATTACTGGTCCCACCTGAAAATAAAAAAGAATAAAATATGCTCCATGTCGCATAACTTCTGTATTTATTCCCAAATTAGCTTTTCGACTCCACACTGGCGTATTCTAAAAAGCGTATATGAATAATTATTTTTGCGGCACTACCGTATTTATTTTCTTCAAATATCATCATATCGTAAGAATAGACCGAATATCTTATAAAAATAAATGTAACTTGATTTAATGTTAATAGTAATCTATTCATAAATTATGAACAAAACCCGTCAAATATTATTTTCTGTAAAAAAGCTTTTATAATAAGTTGAATTAATATGACTACAATTTCAAAGAGCATTATTGATAAACTAACGTAGCCTTACCTAATGATTTATGTATGTATGTATAAACCTCAAAAGCCAATATAAAAATAGCTTTAAATGTCACCAAACCTGCCAGGAAATATCACCACACTAAAGTTTTCTGGATGAAGCTGTGAGAGTCTTAACGTAAAAACGGGAGCAAGCACCCATTATTGGCAATTTTTGCCATAAAAGAGCCCATAAGCATGTTTCATGACAACTATAGCTTGTCAGACATTATTTTGTGACACTTCTTTCAGGTCCGTAGAAAGAGGGGGGGTCTTTAGACCCCCCGGCGGCTAAAAAATGTCACTATATAGTTTAAAGACGTACTCTAGTGAAAACTAAACACCAAAAGTGACTGTTTTTGCAAACTTGGTAGCTTAAATAGACCATTTAAACTAGTTTCGTGTTTTTTCTTCTGCTGTGTTAATAAAATGCAATGCATCTATATGAAACCACGTTGGTGCCTTGAATATACTTGTTAGCTAACATAAGCTAAAAGGTCACTTGATTTTGAGAAAAGGTCCCCCACCTGTCATACCCATGCTAAGAGACCATCTCCAGTATACTATTTAGCAATTCACTATAGTATTGCGTCAAATATAATACTCGCGTAATAAACAGGCCTGGCACAGTCTGGTGGTTAAATCACTCAACTCGCAGTCCAAGAGTCGCGGGTTCGAATCCCCATCACCGAACATGTGACGGCCGATCTCACTATTTGCTGGTAAAAGAATAAATAGTCCAAGGTTGACGGTGGTTGACTAGCTGTCTTCCCTCTGGTTTAACACTGCTAAATTAGGGACGGCTAGTGCAGATAGCTCTCGTGTAGCTTTGCGCGAAATTAAAAACAAACAAACAAATAATAATTTTTAAGATCTAGCTTTCCTAAATTGTTTGCTTTGCTAAGTAAAGGTTTCATTGCAAGTTACAAACAGCGAGTTTGAGCATCAAAGTTCATAATGGTATGCCATCGTAGTTTATAACTACCAATACATCAACGATATTCCAAAATACCCTAAATCGATTGTTTAGTTCTTCCAAATATTTGCGCAAAACTGTACAAAGTGCTTATCTGCGCCAGCCATCCTTAATTTTTAACTGACAGAAATGAGGGAAGGCAGCTATTCAATAGCATACACCGCCAACACATAGGCTACTTTAATGGAGTAGAGGGATTTGACCGTCCCAAAATGCAGAGTGTTTTTTTTTTGCGATAGGGCGACGAGAACTTGGAATCAGACCTTGACATACTCCATAAATCGAGTGCGAATAAGGTTTTGAATAACTCTCAATGGCATGTATTATGAACTCTAGACTTCATGTATTGAGATTCTACATGCGTTGCTAAACTAGTTGTAGCTACTTAAAATGCTTATCATCAGACATATTAACTTATTTTAAGAGTAAATCAAATCTTACAACTTATATTTTCAAGCATTTACTAAATGGAAAAAAAAGAAGAAATAAAGATGCTCTCAAAGGAAAAAAGCATTGCATCTTAATTTACTGTCCATTTTTATAGCTTTGTATGTAATACATATATATATGTGTATACTAGTATATGTCTGTAAAGTTGTTGGATGTTTGACAACTGAAACCATACACGTAGAAAAAAGATACAACTTGTATCTGAGCTAACGGCTTAATTAAAAAATTGTACGATCAGAAATCATTTACATGTACTTTTTATGTATATAAATGTCCAGAAAAGTTCTAGTTTTCACTTATAATTAATCGTTTGTTTTCACACTATGTCATGTGAAATTTATAGTCAGTATAATCTTAATATCGCCACTGCGGTATTTTGATATCGTGAAGCATATGTTTCTGCGATTTATTCTCTAGAAGAGTTCTGAATTTTTCCGTATTTCATGTACTGTGTAGTATTTCCAGGACGCCAGCTATTACCCGCATACACATCTAGTCTTATATTGGTCGCAATCTAGTTTTTGCCAAACTAGGATATCTCTTTCTCTCTCTTTTAATTGGTTAATTTGGACCTTGGTGAACAGTAAGTTGACCTTAACTGAATCTGCACATGGTTGGTCCAATGGAACGGCCTCGTATTGGAGAAGTAATGTTGACTACAATTCCGAAGTTATGAAGAGTGTCTTCATGAAATATTACAAAACTTTAGTCAACAGTAAAAGTCTATTATAGAAACCAAATCAGATGTGCTACTTTTTTAATTTTTTTGTTATAAAGATATATCTGTGAAATGCCTAAGACATTTTAATTCAGACACTGACAAATCGGTTTGTTTGTTATTAAGCACGAAGTAAAAAAATGGGCTATCTGTGCTGTACCCACCAAGGGTATCGAAACCAAATTTTTACAGTATAAGTCCACATACTTACCGCTGTGCCACTGGGGGGACACTGCCAAGTCGTAGTGCAAGATGATGCTCATGTGAAATATAAAAACTATTTTGCCCATAGCACCATTTACAAGTTGTATTTGCATAACTTCTACTACCTCCTAATATTACATATCTAAAGTTTTTTCAGTATTCCTATATACTGTATCTGGTATTTACTCTCCTCTACCACAAACTGCTGCTAAATCAGTAATGTGGGGTAGCATTAAATGCATAATACCACATTGTATGAAAGGTCGAGACATGCACACTTTGAACCCCATCTGTAAACATTGGGTTAAGAGGTTACTCATTTGAAGTCACGTAAGAAATCATAGTTTACCAAATTTTCTTAATTGTAATTAGATCAACTAGCAAAGTGGACTGCGTCTGTTAAATCATTTGGGTTTCATAAAATAGAAAATTCTATAGGATTTGATTGGTAGAAGCCTAAATTAAACTAATGTGACCAAACGAAGGACACAATACAATGCTTACAAATAATATAATCAACAACTTTTATTGACCGAAGCTCAAACAACGCAACGCGATGCAACTCTTTAATTCTAAATACTACACTCAATGACGAAACAGGCAGAGAATTATGACGGTTCTGACGGTCAGTTTTTCCTGGATTCAGTCACATAGAACAAGAGCGAGCACTATTCGAAAGATCAAAATCCAATTCACTGAAAGTGTTATACTAACTCGAAAAACGAAAGTGGCGACGTATGTATATTTCAATCAACCACAAGCAAGCAAACAAAGTTTGGGGAAACTCTACCTTCCCATATCACTGTCAGGCTGGTAGCCTCAAAAAACGAGCTTATCGGTTACCAAAAACTAACAGATCAATTTCAAAGACTGCCCAGATTGGCATCCAATACAGAGTTGACAAACTTTAGGGACATGTTTGCGAAAAACCAAAGACAGGCATGACGGTTTAAAATAGAACCTAAGTAAAGCACTTTAAAAGTACTACGTTTTCAAAAATAAAGCAAAAGTAAGACCCAAGCTTTAGGAAAATACGGGATGGTCCAAAATTATATTTACTATTATAAAATTTAATAATTAAAAAGGCTAAAGAAATATAAAGGGGCAGTTTTCAACATCTTATAGCCCAACTCAAACAGTTTTTATTGTCATTATTATTTTTTCACCCCAGTAAGTAGTGTTACCCCGTAAAATGGCAACCGTGCAAGAGAAGGCTCAATGCGTCGTTTGGCCTGCAGGGTGAGCCAATTCAGTGGCCTCCGTGTTCGTCAGACATTACTCCATTAAAATTCTTTTTTGGGGGTACGTTAAGGACATCGTGTATCGCACACGTATAACAAACATCATGGAGGTAAAGACCAGGTTAATGGATGCCATCGCCACTGTAATTATGGACATGTTGCAGCGAACCTGGACGGAAATTGAATAGCGGTTAGAGGTACTGAGAGCCATTAACGGTGCACACGTAGAAGTCTACTGACATGTAAATAAAAACTGTTTGAGCTGGGCTACAATATGAAAACTGCATGGTTGTATTTCCTTATTTATTTAGTTATTAAATTTTAAAATATGAATGACAATTTTGGATCACCCTGTATAGTTCATGATATAAATAAGTTCAGTGATATAATGTCATAATTTCCGTTTGTGTGTTTGTGATGTAAAGTTCGTGGACGCTGTCATATTCCATTCTTACAGCGTAGGAGTAGATAGTACTCATTCTTTGGATGAAGTGTAAATTATCGTACCAAGACAGTAATGAAATGGGATCAAACATGCACGTATTCTATCACATATGCAGGTACGAGTTGGATAGGATTGGGGTCGATCTTTAATAACGAAATAAAGGCAGCGATAGGAGTAGAAATATATAAGTAAACTACGCATTACAAATGAACATAGATTTCAACTTGAACGAGCAGATTTGAGATCACATTAAAAGGTTTTCTCGTAAACACAAGACGAAATATGAAGCATGAACACCTTGCTTTATCAATCACTCTTGAAACTGGGTTTTTCTAAGTCCATAGAAAACAAGACAAACTTGTACCAGATACCTCTCTTTTAGGGAAAATATAGGTTTAACATATTATTCCAACATAGGTTTACCACCAGTCTTGAATTTGTTTCCACAATACGTTCTTTTGTATGATTTTTCCGCGTTCCTTGTACAGATAAGACTATCTGACTTCATTAAAATTGATTAATGTGTATGCATAGAACTGAAATCTTAACACTGATTGTAGGCGTATCTTCTTTCAGAAACATATGGAACATAAGTGTGCCTCAGACGTTTGAAAACGAACATAAAAAAATCGATCATGTTTATTTTCAAGTGTACAAATGAAGTTACATGCAAATTTATAAGTGTGATATTATATCCCTGTCTCCATAATTTTGTCACATTATAGAGTTGGTTTAATATTTCAAAATTTTATTTTTATGTACAAGCCCACTCTTGAAAATTTTAAATTAATACCTTAGCAATGTAGTATTTTCCTAGTAATCTCTATGTCCTCACTAAATTGTTGTATGGCAACAGCAACTTGGAAGTTGACTTTCCAATGGGGATGCAGAGCTCACTGGGATGTTTTATGGTAACAGCAACTTTTAATTTGACTTTCCCACTGGTATACAGTACTCACTGGGATGTTTAAAAGTGACAGAAACTTGGAAGTTGACCTGACTTTTCCATAGGAAAACAGTGCTCACTGAGATGTTTTATGGCAACAGGAACTTGTAATTTGACTTTCCCACTGGTATACAGTACTCACTGGGATGTTTAAAAGCGACAGAAACTTGGAAGTTGACCCGACTTTTCCATAGGAAAACAGTGCTCACTGAGATGTTTTATGGCAACAGGAACTTGTAATTTGACTTTCCCACTGGTATACAGTACACACTGGTATGTTTAATAGCGACAGAAATTTGGAAGTTGACTTTCCAATGGGAATGCAGTGCTCACTGGGATGTTTTATGGCAACAGCAACTTGGAATTTGACTTTCCCACTGGTATGCAGTACTCACTGGGATGTTTTATGAGGATGGCAGCATGGAAGTTGACTTTCCCGCAGAAATACAGTGATCATTGAGAAATACTATATGTGAATGGCAGAAATCTTAAAAGATTATTTTCTGTGTTTCCTTTTGTCTGTACCCTTTGGTATTTGTTTCTGTATCTGCCTCCGTCTTCTGTAGCTGAATAGTACTATACTTTAGAGTAAAGTCCAGTAAAGAAAGTCGAGTGTCATTGAAAGATATAGTAATGTTTCATGTCAATGTTGCATTGAAGGTAAATGTTAGATTTTAGGTGAATAAGGTACTTTTTGAGTAAACAAAAAGGTGAAGTTGGCAGTACAACTTCCTTTTTATTTATATAATTTCATTGTAAACTTCACTGTCAGTTTCGTAATCGATCACTTCCAGACTGTCCAGCCACACTTTGACAACCGTCACATTCTTTTCTATAATCATTATCAGCTAATTAAACTCTGTTTTATTATTGTGTTTGTGATTTAACTGTGAGCAACACTCTGTTAGGAAAAGATGCATATTTATTACAAAAGCTGCAACTTGTTAATCCTTCGTTTGCGGCTTGTGTAAATCTGCCTACCACCCCACGCGCAAAGATTCGCGAATTTTTGCGGCGGGACATTTAAAATGTTGCAAGCAAAATGCTTGCATCATATGATGTCAACTGCAATTGAAGGGTTAAAATATCCATCAAATAAATTTATTTGACATTATCACAAATTTAAATAAATTGAGTTTGGACAGAGAAACAGTAAATGACAAGCCTTTCTTTAGTTAAAGCTCTTTTTTTTTAGCTACTTCAATTCAGGAATTATTTTTACAGACTTCACTTTATAAATCATTGCTATAATGAATTTAAACAAAATTTTTCACTTGTTGGATATCGCAAGTATTAAAGATACAATTTTAACAACAAAGACCTGACGAATCTCTCTAGTGCCTCAGTATTTGTGAAGATAAGATCCTTTTAGGTAAGCATAATTACAAAGGAAGAAGTTTTTCGTGCTCCTGATAGCAACATCATCAACTTTCAAATTACCAGTTACATATAGCCACAGTAAACTCTTGGTTTCGGAAATGTCGTTTAAAAACAACAGGTATATACATACTTAGAAGCTTCTTTCCAGGGTGCAGGCTGGCCCTGTGGTAGAGCAAGGTTCAAATCCATGCGAAACCACAAAATATTCCCCTTCTTAAGCTGTTGATGCGTTATCAAAGTGACAGTTAATCACTCAGCGTGGATGGATGGTAGTGGGGTGCTGCTAACTGGTTATCTTTGCTCTTGTCAGAAATTTAAAATTAGGCTGCAGATATTCTTGGTAAGTTTGATATAATTACAAAATACAAAACAATTATTCCTGTTCATAAAAATAGAACTTGTAAAACAATTCAGACCACGAGGGGCATTTATAATTCTATATTAACAACAGTGATAGAGATAGTGATTAGAGAGAGATGACCTTTTCGGAGTCTGTAACTCGATATTTAGAAGAAAAAGTTGACATGGTATGATATTTAACTTATAGTTATAAAGTTATGTTGAAGCCAGTGATAGAGATATATGTGTAGGCAACTTGATCCACTTGTAAAGTCATGGTAGCTGAAGCCAGTGATAGAGATAGATGTGTGGGCAACTTGATCCACTTGTAAAGTTATGATAGCTGAAGCCAGTGATAGAGATATATATGTGAAGGCAACTTGGTCAACTTGTAAAGTTATGGTAGCTGAAGCCAGTGATAGAGATAGATGTGTAGGCAACTCGATCCACTTGTAAAGTTATGATAGCTGAAGCCAGTGATAGAGATAGATGTGTAGGCAACTTGATCCACTTGTAAAGTTATGGTAGCTGAAACCAATGATAAAGATAGATGTGTAGGCAACTTGATTCACTTGTAAAGTTATGGTAGCTGAAGCGAGTGATAGAGATAGATGTGTAGGCAACTTGATCCACTTGTAAAGTTATGGTAGCTGAAGCCAGTGATAAAGATAGATGTGTAGGCAACTTGATCCACTTGTAAAGTTATGGTAGCTGAAGCGAGTGATAGAGATATATGTGTAGGCAACTTGATCTACTTGTAAAGTTATGGTAGCTGAAGCCAGTGATTAAAAATTATTAAAAAATTAAACGTCACCAAGTTAATCCAGTTCACACAGTAATAGTTATTGTTAACCTGACATAAATAGTATCTCAACCACTATTGTGTCTGTGGTATCTCAGCTTACTTTAAGAGTCCTGGCTTCATCGGCACTATTTATATAGCAGATATAGTATGGTTGACTTATTATTTTACAGTCTTCTTTATTTTCAATTGGAAATTCTTCTTATTAATTCCCATGAAAATACCATGTGGGCGGCCAAAGGGCAACATAGCTAAGCAAGCCCATGTGAACACAGCGGGTCCGAATTACAGAAAAGCTACTAGGGGCGATATTTTTAATTAGCAGCAGTGAGTAGTAATACTTCTAGGCCTGGCAATGGTCTGGTGGTTAGGGCGCTTAACCTCGCAATCTGCTGTTCGCTGGTTCGAATCCCGTCAGTGAACGTGTTCGCCCTTTAGGGGCGAACTTTTACACCAGAGTGTAAAAGTTCTTGTCTAATCCAAAATACGTGCACAATCGACCCAAAACTAGATTGGATTAAAGGTGGCTGCAGAAGAACAGTAGTAATACTTCTAACGATAACTGCAGGCTGGAAATATAACAGTTCTGACATCTTAGAATTTAACTTATAGAAGGTTGGATACTGTGTTCATGCACAACACATCACACGTCGACTTACCTTCGAAATATATAGTTCACTGTAATACAGCTGACTCAGATCTCGGACGTTATGGGAAGTATACTGTATCATGTTTATTTTAGTGAACTTGCTATTTCAAACAACTCCTTTTTTTTCGCCCGTGTAGGGTCATCTTTCCTTCACCAGATGCTTATCTGCCGGTGTATCTATTCGATTCTCCTGTTATTACAGAGGTAAACTAACAAAACGTGCTTCAAGCCTGTTAAAATATATATCTAATATATTAATTTCTATAAACAAAGCACTCTTTTCAAGTTGTCAAGAGAATTTATACTTAAGAAAATTTTACACTAAACATGTTATTATCGTTCAATCAGGAAATAAATGTCTTAAACTTAAAACAATATATATATAAAATTTCGATATTAACTGTAAGGAGCTCTTTTTCTCCATAAAATGAAGTTTGAGGCTAATTTATATTTGTGTATACATTAAATAATAATAACAAAAAAAACAGCATATATTGAAAAAATAGTTTTTCTAGAAAACGGGTGATTTTATCGGACATTTTGTGTTTTCTATCCTTGTTTTGTAAAAACATGATTATGTCACAAACTTTTATTTCAGAAACTTATCTTATGGATGAGTTGTACTGTACGAGCACGTGTAAGTTGAGAACCAGCGTTTTTGCTAATAAAAAATAGAAAAACATTCAAGTTAAAGATTATACCGCTGGCAATTTAATATTCCACTCGTTTTATAATCACTCTTTCTAAAAAGTTTGCCGTCTTTCTCCTGCGGGGGGGCTCTAGAGTATCTTTGCCACAGCTTTCGCAGAGCGGAGTGTGTAGGTAGCACGTGCATGGCTCGAGCTTCGTTGTCATGAGGAGAAAGAACCGCTCGAGGGTCAGTAATTATTGGATGTGTAGGATTCTACTGTTGCTAGAGTTTCTGGCCTCTGCTCGCAGCACTCGCGCCCGTTGCTTGGTGACGCAAGGCTTAGTTTACTCAGATACGGATCTTTAACATGCTTCCAGCAAACAAAACGTAGATATATGGAGTCCAATCCTTCAGGGCTTGGTGATACGCGCTGCTTCCCAACCTTCCTCACTAACTACACAATTAAATATTTTCAATAATGAAGCGGCGCTGACGAAGGATGTGGCCGCGGGAGGGTTGTCCATAGAGATATAAGACCAAGATACTTTTACCCAAGGGCGCACTCTTAACACTACTGCCGTTACTTCAATAAGACATTCAAATACGTCTCAACTTATTTCTTTACATATGAATATGCAAGTATATCTATCTGTTTATTCAGGGGTTGTGATAGCATTCGGTTATACGTAATTTTTGATATCGTTAAGTTTGACATACTAACGGAAATTTACATTGTTATCGGTTTCACAAACCAAAATTGTACAGAATATCATGACAAAACTTTTCTAAAGTAACATTTTTATAGGAACGACTACTATTCTAAACATCGTTATAATAAGACACGTTAAAAAACCAACGGTGACGTTTGAAGCTGGTTGATGATAAATGCGGTTACCATAGTTACAGTTACCTTAGCTACCCAATTCTGCAAATAGTAATAGTTATTTTGACAATGGAAAATTGCTTGTCAGCGAGACATCAAGTCTTTAATGGCATTAAAGAACTGGAAATCAATACTTTTGACAAGGAAAAGCTTGTGGTTATTGCCGAAGATATTGGCCTTCTTAAAAAAAAACAAAAAACTTAACCCTCAAATTTCCAAAGTGTTTATACTTTTCACATCCTGTGTGGTCCACATGGCCTTCAGTACTTTTATACATGAGAAATTACACTATTTGTAATTTCTAAATACTTTTATTTTTTTTAAATATTGATCCTTAACACTACCCGATAATAGTTAAGAAAAAGTAGAACGAAAATTGGGATCAAAAACATTCCGATAAAAAGATAGACTTCAATCATCTTGGAATGCTATTTAAATACAAAATTCTGGTACTTTTCTCATCTGCTTCTGCGTTTCTTGTTCATTTCTCGAGGATACAACTTGCGAGACCACGTTTTCGTACAACGTCAGTCTTAAACTTCGCAGATATCGGATTTGTTTTAACTTCGTGCCCCACTTTTTACATTATCTTCATTAGTTTTTTCTCTCCTTTTTTTTTCTAGCATCTAAAAAAAGGATGTCTCTTATGTGGCCTTAAGTATTTGGGCTGTACAAGTCTAAAATTTTCTAGAAAACAAAAGTTGATAATATTTGTGTACTTTTTTGGTCACCAGTATACACACCACCTTTGTAATACAGGATAATCACTGGTTTTTTGAATACTATATTGTTGTAAACTTTTGTTTGGCTATACATAGTACTATTATATAGCAGCTCAATTACCTTTTCTCTTTTTCGAGCAATATGAAGTTAAGGCAATAAAATTTACTGAAAGGAAAGTTAGTTTTCCATAGTCCTATTAGCAATTCTAGCGTTATAAAAAATCTCTTAACACCAAGTAATCCGCTTTATGTGCTCAGTGTAAGGTACTCAATACTTAGAACTTGTCACAACAAAATTTCTAATCTGATGGTACAAGTCAAAGTCTTTCAGTGTGCTTCATTCTCATAATTCTTGGTTTGGGCGTAGCCTAGTGGTTAGAATGCCAACAGCTGCCACAAAAGTTAAGTACAAAAATCGCGCTCTGCAATTTGGGGAATTGGATGCACTATAAAAGTAATATTTGAATTTCACTATTTTATTAGAATAGCCCAGCGTTGATTTAATGCGAGTACATTATGTACTTTTTCACCAGCTATAGTGATTTAAATTTTTTGAAATTGTCGTATAATTTGCTTCTTTGCAGTTTTTAGTGTAAAAACACTGGCCCAAAACAACCAGAATTCTTTTGTTCAAGAGTGACATTGTTCTCATTGTTCACTTTCTCTATTTTTTCGAATCAAATTTCATCTCCTTTGCCTGTGTAAATGTAGAAGAGTCCTTTTGTTGGCAGAGGAGACGATATTGGAGTGTATAAAAGTGTGAATGTTAAGAGAGAAAGTGATACGTCACTTGGTGACGCCAGAAAGTCAAAGAAACCGATGGTTCAGTACGAGATGAAACCTAAATTTCGGGTTTTTTTTTTTTTACTTGGATTTCATCGTGACTGTTTTTGCAGAGATTCATATAGAAGAAAGAAAAGCTGATCTAGTAGAAGCGATCGTCTGCGCAGGTACGTACATTTACTTTTTGTTGTGTTTGTAATAAAGATTGTTTTCATTGTCTTTAAAACGTGTCCAATCTGCTTATTTCTCATGCAACTTAAACACTCAGTCGAGTTTGCAGATTCAAATAACTCATCAGATTTCGTGTTATGTTCTGTATATCAGCGGTTCTATCTTGTACTTGTAGCGAAATCAGTAACTGTCACTGGGGCCGGACAGCGGTTAGCGGACAGAGCTTAGTGGTTAGCGTGTCAAGACGAGGTTCATCATTTGCGTCCAATTTCCACAAAATAGCTCTTCGCACTATAAGAGTGAGGGTCAAATTCCACTGTTCGAACAGAGAAGAGAAGCCTAAGAGTTGGCGGTGGGTGCTGTTGACTAGCTGCCTTTCTTCTAGTATAACAGCTCAAAATTAAAGGCATCTATGTAAACTTAGGGCGAAGATTGTACAAAAAGAAACAGCTATCATTGAGATTTCTTTGTTTGTATCGTTTTTAAAGATGTTGAAAGAGCTTCTACAAAATTCACATGTGTGTATATGTAACTGAGAACAAGAACCAAACTCTTTATTTGTTCTGATTAATGAATAATGCTTATGTAGGTGAAGCTCTGCAGCTGAAAAGCACACATTTTATTTATTTGTTACCATAACGTGTTTTTATGGGGGGGGATATGGATTCTGTCCACTTTGGGCAATTAATCCTCGGATTTAGCGTTGTAAGTCTGTAAAATTACAACTAATCCACCTGGTGATCATTGTGGAAGAAGTGTTTTAATGCTCATGCTTTAAGAATTTATAATATCCGTAGATAAATTTGATATTGGTAAGAATTTTGAGTAAACCATTATGCAAATAAACTTAATTATAAAATTTCATTCGACTGTGATGATCGCAAACAAATTCGCAAATAATGTTGAAGAATGTTTGATACATACATAGAATATATACATATGTGTGTGTGTGTGTGTGTGTGTTTCCTTCTTTTTATGTTTTTTTTGTTTACAATCTTATTTCCACATAGATGAAGATCATTATGTTATTCTTCGTCTGTATTATTGAATTATTATCGTATCATTTTTTATGTATATTCATTGCTAAAGCACGATATATTAGATATTAATTTTTATTTTCAATTCGTATTGATCGTTTCCTTTAGCTATATTTCCTGATATCCATCTTGCTAGCTAGTCGGCAATTCCTATGGACATAATCTGTTATTGACATTTAGCACATTAATTTATTGACACTTTCATCGCCTAGAGGGCTTTCTTTCTTCGAACTTCTGGAAGTTTTCTCCAATCGACGATACAAGCTACTTACTCCTTACTCTGATGTTCCGATGGTATATTGAAGCAATTTAGAACTCTCCAATTATCGTACGCGGTTCGTCCTTAGTTTCAGTTTCTCACCCGGCTTCCCTCGAGAGAAGAACAGGACACTTGAATATTTTGAGGATGGTACCACTTATTACCAAAGAATTTTAGGCACTGTTTTGCTAGCCTAGTGAGTGCTTTAAGCTCTTTAAAATCATCTGAAACCGGCTTACTTTATACTTTTCTTCTGCCTTTAGCTAAGTATGTAATACCTGGTTTCAAAAGCCTGAAAAAATCCGTCAATATTTCTTCCACTGTGCATCAATTCTGGTATAATTATATTATAAGATTGGCCGGACAAAATAGACATTGTGATGGATTTTCTATCCTATTTCTATTTTAATATCGATGTTTGTTTAAGTTAAATTTATAGTTAGAAATGTACATAACTTATATAGTTAAATCTGTATTGCGAAATTCTCGCCTACTCTCTAAAATTGTAGAAACTTCTCGAGCGTAAGAATCAACAATATATATATGTGTGTACGTAATCACTGATGTATCGTTTATATTGTTACGTAAGCAGAAATTTCGAGAAACTCTCCTCGCGCCTATAAATATAACCAACGCGACGCGCTAAAAGACAGTATATAGTATTGATTTGCTATAGTTGGTGTACTATAAACCTCGGAAGCTATAACTGTGATTGTCATAACGTTCATTAATCGGGAACTTCAGATGTTTGACTAGGAACATTTACAAAGTTCGAACATTACAAATCAGCGGATTCACATCGGCTATTAGTATTTTTACAAAAACATTATATAACTTCATCGGTGGAAAACTCGGCGAGTGGCCGGTGAAGAACAAAGAACACAAAGCTAGCTAGCTCCGTGAATTGTATCTACATCTACTCAAAATTAATTCGCTCATCATGAACCCTCGATTAGATATCAAGGAAGTTCCAAACCGGATAGAGGACTAAGTATTGTTTGTAAGTTTGTAAAACTTTTGTACATAGATCATTATTTGTAATAACCGTTATTGTAAATTGTGTTACTGTTTGTACATTAAAATATATTTGTATTAAAAAAACTGTGTGTATCAATCTTGTTGGCAAGTGTCATAAATGGGATACATATCGACATTTATTTAATTTCTAAAGCTAAATTATCATTTAACTCAGTTTCGGGCTATTCGAAATTATAATACGTTACGTAATAAATTGGAGACTCCTCCGGGGTAAATTGTAATACGTAACAACATGCATAATTAGTGAGCTTAAATAACGTGTTTAAAATCGTATGCTATAAAATCCTTTTACGGATAAACGAAGATGTGAAGTATAATTCCTTGTACTTAACGGTTTATCAACCAGTTGGAATAGCAGTAGAACGTTGCGACACCTCCAAAAAAACCATTGATAATAAAATATGAAGGATCAAACCTAATGATCAAATACAGAAATTATTTCCAGTAGTTCAATGCTGACATGAGACGTTTATCAACCAAATTTTACAACTAGTGCGTTGTGCCTGGACATGGCTTCCAGTGAGAAACTAAAAGAAAAAAGAATAAAAGCAGTTTTAATCCATTAAAGAAATATTTTCCGCAAACACTTTTGATTTCTTTAAGAGCACAAAAGATGCTATAAGATGTGACAGAATGCTGAAGAAGTAAAACAACAATAGCATATATGCACGAAACAGATACGTCGCTCGAAAAGGTAGTCAAAGAGCAAAGACAAGTGTTAAACATTATTAAATATGCTCCTGCCGACTTAATCTAGTTCACAGTAAAACAGTGATTGTTCAAGAAATTGATGACACGAATATCATCTCGACTACTACTTTATATGTACGTTAATTCTATTTAAAACAGGCAGCGATTGATTGAAAGTATCAACCTAAAATCATAGATAGGATGTACAGTAAATATTGTAACAAACTTCAGATTTCTGGATATACTGAATTGCAGATAACAAAAAAGGGAGGTAGAGAAAGAATATGTTTCACCATGGTCAATAAAAACAGGTAATGTGTTTAGGCAAAATATGAATTGCCAAGTAACATTTACTCCTCAATTAAAATTAACTTATAATTAAATTATAATTAATGGTTTGAAAGATAAAATTGAATTAAGGGATAACTGTGGTAAACTTTCATGTACTTCTTGTCTAAGTTATATTAGACAAACAAGTAGGAACTTAAAATATAGAATAAGAGAAGCTAAGTTTTCAGAATTATAGTAGTGCTTTTCCTAATTTAAGCTAAGGCCTAATGTTTCTCAATGATAATTGTTTGTTCAATTTCGCACAAAGCTGCTACTCAAGGATTACTTGCGCCAGCCGTACCTAATCTAGAAATGATATACTAGCAAGAAGGCATCACTGCTCACGATCAACTGTTGGGTCCCTTTAACTGAACAGTGGGATTGACTGTCACATTATATCGCTCCCACGGCTAAAAGGGCGAGCCTTTTCGGTGATGGGATTCGAACCAGCGGCCTGCAGATTACAAGTTGAGCGCCATAACTATTAGCCCATGCCATTTCACTGCTAACCTTAAGGACTTTTAAAGCTAGAATTAGAGGGTCGATTCTTCTGGAGAGCGCAGAGCAGGAATTAATTGAGCAGTTTTCCATTTAAAACAAAACAAACGAACCTTAGATAAACTTGATTTTTAATTATCGATATTGTGTTATAGTTATTAAATAAAGATAACAAGTAATTATTTAAAATTTTTCTAAATGAAAGTACAAATTAATCTGTATTACAAAAGTATCAATATATTTAAAGGGGATCTTTCTGAATGACATAAAATGAAGTGTCACCTCTGTTTACCACACAAACACACACACTATATCACCCAACTTAAAAAGAAATGTCTGATGCTGAGAAATATAATTCGTAATGCATGAAAAGTTTATGATAATACAGAATAATGTTATTTTAGCTTCTTCAAATGTAAGGGCAGCTAGCATGTACACCATGAAATTAGCTTCGAAACGTACTAAATAAATAATGTTCTAAAAAATGTACTTTTAAGCACCACAACATACTTCCAGGTTATATATATATATATCGCTGAATAGAATTTTGGGTATCAATAAACTTACCACTTGAATAAAATAATAACTTTCAAGTAAGCAAAATATTGTTAGTTTACTTTCGTCACGTATTTTTTGGAAATCTTCTTATATTTCATCAGACTTTATATAATTTTATCCAAATGTTGTGACTTTATTAAAAATAGGAATCACCAGGACATGAGCTTAAGTTCATTTTTTTATGTTTTCAAATTACGATCACTGCGTATATATATATTACACGAACCAAATTAGTAATGTTGCTTCTAAATATATCCTTTAAACACATACATAGAATTAAAATATATCAGTTTAGCATGAGAAAGATCTGGAGACATAAGCTTATATGTCTTTATAGATAATCGAAACAGCAAATGTCAAACACTTGTAGATATGTTTTTGGTCTGGAATACCTAGGTGATATAAGTGTATGCCCATAACTAATTCGGAAGAATATTTAGTAAACAAGTTTGAGTACACGTGCTAGTCATTTTTTAACCCCTTAACTGGTACAGGCACAAGCATGTCAAGGTTCTGTGATGTTTTTCGTGTTCTGTTTTGCCTCACCGGATACCCTTGAAATCAACTTTGCGGAAAGATACGTATAAATGAACGAGTTCAAAGTGTTCCAACTAATACTAGTTAATTTTATGTCCCAAATAATGTCTTCTAATCTTTTTTTAGTGATGTCAGTGGTGTTGGACTATTATCTACAGACACGTTTAAGGTTAATTTATTAATTGTTCAGTTAGACATTTTAGCACGGGATTGGACAAACGTCATAAAACTTTATTTAGTCATAAGCAGATAACGTGAATATTTCTAGACTCCTGGTTAGATGAGTAGCACCCGACTGGCCCGTAGCAGCGGGACACGAGAAGCCAAAGGGGAAGGCGATTCGGGGATAAACCCGGTTTTAGCTCCGTTTTGTGGAGGAATCAAGTACCGATTGCATGCTGATGATGATGTTTTGGGCCTCTACTAAACAGCGAACAGCTTTGTTGTCGTCTTCGTGAAGGTCAGAGCCCCACTTTTGGATGCCAGAGATTGTGGGAGGGTCATTAGAGGGCAGGACAAGCACCCTCGACCCAGATGCTCGGGGCGAGATTATTCCTCAACAATGAAACTGTTCTATGACCGCTCTAGGCCAGGTTACGTAGAAGACGCGTAAAAGGAAGTCCACGTCCTTCTCGAGCTCGTGCTTCGTGACGGCCTGCGGTCTCCAGTAAAGCACAGCCTCGCCCGGACCCTAGGGCGCTCATACTTTCATGGTTGTTCAGAGTTGAGTAAAAACGTTACAGCTAGAACAGCATAAACTTAACGCAATAGCCACTTCGTTTAATGACAGGCTGAAGTTTCGGGTCTGTGACCGACCTCGTCACTCTCTCTGACACTACAGAGGCAATCTGTAAGACCTGTCACCAGAGGACAAAGCTCTTATTACTCAGACATACGACCCTGATGTCTCTAATGGATTTTGGGGGCTACTGCCTTCAGGTGACGTATGAATAAAGGTGAATGCTCCAAAGGAGTGGGAAGCTGTTGCTGGCAGTTACTCCTTCCTTTATCTTTGAAAATGTGCAGAAACTTTTTAAATTATGTGGCTATTTAACACTTTAAAAATATTTCAAAAATGAGAAACATTGGACTTTCAAAGCAATTCTACTATTTCAAATCATCAACTAAAATAGAAAAGGCACTTTATTTTTACAGTTGTGCACCGAAGTGGAGTATGAAAATCTTGTTCGTGAATTTACTTGTTATGTTGTTATCTGAATTTTTACAAAGGATGGTGAAATAATATGATCCTATAAACTACTTTAAGTTTTTAAGAATCTTTATCGAAAACCCCAATGGTAGAATGAAACTTAAAGTCGCCAGAAACAAACTGACACACACTTTCATAAGCATATTTTTACCCAACATATTAATTCGGCATGATATTTCTCAACTTTATTTAATGATAACGTCAAAAAGTAAACTCTATATTGATTAGAGTTTTCATATATTTCATTTTTGGTTTTTATGTTAAGATTTTTTACTTTCATTTCAAATTTTAATAATTTTCTTCCGGTTGAAAAATTCAAAGTTGTTGCATTTTTATGATTTAAAAAATAATTTACTAACAATAAAAAAAAATTATGTATCTCCTTCAGATGTGTTTTCTTCACTAAATATGGTTTTTTTTTTTATAAATGTTTAGTATTAGCTTAGCACAGAAATAAAAAAAAAGAGGGGTTATGGCATTTTTGGATAAAAGTCGGTAACAGTGTTTTTTAAACCAATTTGGATGTACTGAATCCCAATATTTAGACTATTAATTTTTTATTTTCAGGAAATGTTCAAAGTGGAGATGAAAAATATGACAGTTGTTTTCCTTCCATTATTTTAAGGTTTCAGTTTATAAGATAAATATATATATATATCTGCCTGTCTGCTTTCATGGAACCTGGTATGTAAGTGTTGTTTGCTACACATTTGTTTTGTGTTTCACGTATTTCAAACACGAGCTTGTATTCTTTTTTTCCTTAAATTAGTACATCTCTACTGAGTGAACTATGCCAAAAAATTATATGTATTAATGGTAGAAATGATGACTAATGAGAAACTGGAAAAAAAAATATACGATTAAATTATAGACTTATATATATACTTAGCAAAAAAATCTAATAATCTTATTTACAAACCAAAAAAAAAAGGAAAATTCAAATTTTGATTATGTAAAAGCTGCAAATAAGTAATTTTATACAAATTTCCCCAAGTGTGAAATGAATCTATCAAACTTCTACCCCTTCAGAGAAAATATTTCAAAAATAAAATAACACAAATTTCAATCTTTCTTATCTCCAACGTCATTTATTCACACCACTGTATTAAGAAAAACTCCACAGTAGCTTAGAGGTAAGTCTGAAAAATTATAACGCGAAAAATCGGGTTTCAATACCCGTTGTGGGCACAGCACAGGTAGCTCGTTGTGTAGCTTTGTGCTTAACAACAACCAAACTAAACTATTACGAAAATGCATTATAAGTAAAGCAGTTAGTATGATGTGCTTTTACATACGTAGTGTCTGTTTACATTAAGCTCCCACGCCTTATTTATCCAGCCAGTCAACTTCATTCTCACGCTCCAGCACAACAAAGCCAGTATTTCTCTCTTTTAAAGCACAGTGTTCCACAACCTTTTGTGCACTGACATCTAAACACAAGTCTATAAAAATGCGTTGTATTAAGTATGCTAATTTAATGTTATTTCATTAAAAATGATGAGAATAAAATATCTAGTTTACACATTTAGCTCTTATTTCTACTTTATGCCTGTCTAACTAGATATACGAAGAACAGCGTTACTGTATCTATATCTATCATATCTAAACCGAGTATGCAATTTACTTTACTATAAACTGATATGAGTCATTTGCCTAGATTATTGTAGTAGTATGTATATAGAGTATTCGTGTTCAGCCCAATTACAGTAACCTGATATGATCACCGAATCTTGTTACCAGCTGTGCATTGTGTAACCATGGGGACAGTTACTAACAGCTCTGTATGTATATATATATATGAACAACAATAAACGAACTTGTAATGACACTACAAAATTGCAGCAGCACATGTTCCTATCAAAGCACCTGCTTAAACATCTGCTTCACAAAGTCCCCATGCACCCATTAATATAATGCACACATAACTTAGGTAATGAATTTATGAAATGATTAATATTTGTTCCATTTAAATGATATTTCGCAAATTAATGGCATTTTTGTAGGTATGATATCGACATTGAACATGTAAAATACTCATATTTTTTAAATTACAGGTACTAACTTTAACTGAAAATTTGAGGCATTTAGAGAAGAAAAAAGTTTGGTAACCGAGCTCCTCAAAATAAGCGTACCCAAATTCACAAACCAGAATATGTTACCGACTTTTACCCAGAAACGTTCCCATCTCCTTTTTATAGCCTCTTTTCTGATTTCTGTACTAGACTGATGCAACGATCAGTCTTAAATATCATTTAGCACTGGGAAATACTGCGATTGTACTCTTAACATAAATACGTAAGCACTAAGTTATTTTCATAGATTTGGTATCATTCAGTCAAAGGGGGAGTAAAGTCACCATTGAAGACGTTGAATGTTAGTTAATAGAAAACTAATATTTTTGTGAATTATTCAAAATATTAAGACGTTCTAGTTGAATATTACAACTTAATAGGTTTATTTATTTTATAGCTTATGATTTATGTTGATTGCCTTTTCTGCAATCGAGTATAATCGTCATTGTATTATCGACACTTAAATTACGGAATATTATCATTAAGAGTTTTGTATTATCGTAGGGGAAAAAAGTTAATTATTCAAACATTATTCTAGAGTTCCAATTCTATACAACAGACACAAATGAAGACAAATAAATTCTATATTATTCTAGAGAAAATTAGAGAGATTACAATTTGCGTTGTTACACGCGTCTGTATCTAAAACAAGATAGGAGAGCTAAAAAATAACCGCTCCACCTTTAGGGGTTTTGCTATTCAAAGCCAAGTGATTTTTTGTTTATAAAATTTACAGTTAGCGCCACCTGTCTTAGTTCCCAAGCGTTACCTCACGATTTGGGAGGTTAGCATTTTATCATAGCCAGATCATCTGAAGTGCCAGGTTTTGGAAAGAGCATGACAATAATCACAGTGATTATAAACCATCTTCAGATTGTTTAACAACAACACACGGTTTAAATATCCCTTCTGGCTGCTCTAGTTGTTGAAGTTCGAATGTAGCCAAAAACTGTGTTCGAATTATAAATAAAATAATGAACCTCAGTACGTAATCATTAAAAAACGTGAAGAAAAATTTATTACTTTGAACAAAATCGAATACCTAAGTGTGTTTTTCATCAATTATTATACCACTAAAATGCCAATGGCAACTTAGAGTGAATAACTTCAATATCTTTAAATTTTTTGGAAATTGTTTACAGAAATACATGTCACATGAATTTAAATTGGCTTTAGAACTTAACTTCTGAAACAGCCGATAAGTAACATCGGTTACAGGTATTTCTTTTTCATGTGTGAAAAAGACTGACTTATTAAGAATTGTAATTCGTTCATTTGATTGAATTGCTTAAGAAACAGAAAATGTGAAATGCACCACAGTTTTCACAAGAATGCATAGTGAGTAATTATAGCTTTTAATTTTCGCTAATTTGTTATTTTCTTACGCTTTTGCAAATTGTTTACGTTTTGTTCTTCCCCCATCTCGTGACTCAGCGGTTTGTTCGCAGGCTTATAATGTTAAAATCCAGGGCTCAGTCCCTACAGAGGGCACAACACAACTAACTCATTGTGCAGAGTTATTTTAGGTCAAAGAAACAAAAGACTACAAATCAGTGTATTTTGTAGACACGTTTTCTTATTACGGTATTTGGGCAAGATGGGACAGTAACAGTATTTTTGACGAATAAATGTGTCCCCCGGTGGGACAACGGGAAGTCTTCGGATTTACAACGCTAAAATATGGGGTGGACACAACAAATAGCCCAATGTGGTTTTGCTATAAGAAAACACACATACGAATAAGTGCAAAAATAATATTAAGAAGAAAATAGATAAAGACTTTTCTTGTACAACAAAAGACACTCATTCTAACTACGCCGTTTAAACAAGTGATTAATCAGTTCTTTTTCTTTTCTACAGAACAAATCTTAACAATGCACCAGATCTTTATTGTATTCGACAATTAAGTAGCAATTACAGCTCTTATATAAAACAATGTTTTTTCTATTGTTTTATATTTTTGACAAGGTAATTCTGACTCATTTTTCATACTGTTCAAATATGATATCTTTTTTAAATGTAGTAACAATAAACGGAAATAACGGTTGCAAAATGAATGTCATTGTCTTCGAATAAAAATGCTTTACACGCTTTTATCATTCTTATCTTGCCAATGTTTACATGCTTGAATATATGTACTTCTCTGCATCCAGTTTTAAACTGTGTGTATCATATTTTAACGCTAAGCAATAATTGTTTCAACATTACCGAAGTATTCCTAACAGTAAAGCACTGGTCGAACCACAACGGCTTAGAATA
Source organism: Limulus polyphemus (assembly GCF_000517525.1). NCBI lineage: Eukaryota > Metazoa > Arthropoda > Merostomata > Xiphosura > Limulidae > Limulus > Limulus polyphemus. Next base: position 253,894 of record NW_013665708.1, on the reverse strand, counting down.
ACAAAAACGAGCCTAACCTCTTGCGAATAACGCCATGATGGCGCCACTAAAGAAATTAATTACTCCCCGCAGTTTGTGTTATGTAGATCTAGGTGACATCAGCCGTTGAACTATTAAAAAAAAAGAGATCTCGAAGCTCAAGTTTTGGTTTTCTGGTATATATAAATGGACTCCTGAGGAGGAAGAACATCAGGAATACAGGAACGCTAATGAGTTAAGACATCAGCCATAATCTGATTACAGCGCCTCCTGCTATGGAACACTAACACAAGAGTATATGTTTCTCATCCCGGTGATCTTAGTTGTATGTATTAGAGTGTTAATTTAACGATATTTGCATGTAACCTACAGTGAAGGAGTTCCCACTGCTGTCTCCTTTCCAAAGATTCTTGATAAACAACAATTAGGTGACAGAAAATTTATAACAAACGAAATAACAACCTTAGCGCCGTCAAATGTTTATGAAGAAGCAAGACTATTCCATTATTAGATAAAGAAATAAGTCTTATGGATTTTTATTTATATTGGAAAGTATATGAAAATACAGCTCTTACTTTATCTAAAGCAGTGTGTTTTATACTTAAATATAGTATGCATTTAGATAAGTTGGGGTTTACTTGATGAAATATATGTCATTCCTTCATTCTGTGACTTTTGACGTTGCTTTTATGTATTAATTTATATGAAGTGGCAAAATGCATCATTTAATGGTTGACTAATTGTTTACTTTAAATTCAACATCCTGCAAATGTGCTTGATTAGTACATTTATTCAACCATTACTTTATTAACCTTAGTTTCACCGTGGCATATTAATTATTATAATTAGTTAAGATCATTCATACAGAGAGACCCACTTTAAAAGCGTAATGGTCAAGTAGGAGGTTAGGCGAATTATTCTGTTATTTGAGTTCGGGGTTAAATAACAACAATCGTTTTTCTTGTAGTAGTAGTAATTAACCAAGACATTCTTGGGTTCATTATGATATTCTTACAGAAATGTAACTATTATAGAATGTCAACTGAAGGAGATAAATTGTGATGTTAATATATGAATGTGATTTTTATAGAATGTCAACTTAATAAGATAAATTATGATATTAATATATGAATGTGACTATTATAGAATGTCAACTTAATAAGATAAATTATAATATCAATATATAAATATGATTACTATAGAATGTCAACTTAATAAGATAAATTATAACATCAATATATAAATATGACTAATATAGAATGTCAACTTAATAAGATAAATTATAATATTAATATATAAATATGACTACTATAGAATGTCAACTTAATAAGATAAATTATAACATCAATATATAAATATGACTAATATAGAAAGTCAACTTAATAAGATAAATTATAATATTAATATATAAATATGACTAATATAGAATGTCAACTTAATAAGATAAATTATAATATCAATATATAAATATGACTAATATAGAATGTCAACTTAATAAGATAAATTATAATATCAATATATAAATATGACTACTATAGAAAGTCAACTTAATAAGATAAATTATAATATTAATATATAAATATTACTACTATAGAATGCCAAATTCTGGAGATAACTCTTCAGTATCACTCTTATGATCTAGTTTTTTATTAACAGATTTCATTCTCTTTCTTTACTTTTTTGTTTCATTGGGTGAAACTAGATTCTCAGAACTATTTTAGTTCTAGTTTAGTTTCGTAAGTGAGACTTGCTAATATAGATATTTAACTTAATAGATGGACTATCACCCCTAATGTGTGAGCATGTTCTACTTCCGAAAACACCTCTTTTATTAGAGTAAACTTCACCATTACCTTCCCTTTTGCAGTTTGTCATCTAATTCTATTTACCTGTCTTTTTATGTCCAATATTAGTGATGTTATCAAACTTATGGCTTTAAACTCCCCTCAGCAACGTAAATATAATATGGCTCAACTTATTTAACGGCCATTAGTCGCAGCTCTATTGCTAGTTTCGGTCTGGCATAGCCTGGTGGCTAGAGAACTCGACTAGAAACCTGTGGATTTCGGGCTCATATCCCACCACCGAACATTTAGCCGTGGAAGCGCTATAATGTGAGTGTCAGTCCCCTTATTGGGTGGTAAAAAATAGCTCAAGGCCCAAGAGTTGGCGGTGGGTAAAATTGGTTAGCTATCTTCCTTCTAGTCTGTCACTTTAAAATTAGGGACGGCAGATAGCCCTCGAGTAGCTTTGCGCGAAATCAACAAAAAACAAACAAACATACTACTGATAGTTTCAAATCGGCCACTAAAATTATTTTTATATCGACATGACCACTAACTTGTGCAGTGAGCAACACGCATAGTATTTTATCAATTTATGATCTATGTTAAATGTATACGCCCATATTTATGTGAGACTACAAATAAATCATATCATTAACGTCTCTTCAGCCTCACACAAGGTTCACACTACAACTTTATATAGATATATTAAGTCTTTATCAGCGTACAATATCAACGGCTTTACTGTGTTGCCATTTTGTTCTGTGGTAAATTTGGTGCTGGTCCTTTACTGTGTTGCCATTTTGCTCCGTGGTAGGTTTTGTGCTGGTCCTTTGCCGTGTTGCCATTTTGTTCTATGGTAGATTTGGTGCTGGTCCTTTACTGTGTCGCCATTTTGTTCCGTGATAGGTTTTGTGCTAGTTCTTTGCCGTGTTTCCATTTTTTTCTGTGATAGATTTGGTGCTGGTCCTTTACTGTGTCGCCATATTTTGTGATATAACGTTTACCCCCAGCAACTCAGGGGTATTCTCTAGAGCTTACAACACTACAATTTGAGGTTTGATCATTCCGGTGGCTGAACATAGAAATCCCACTGTACAGCTTATGCTTAACAACAAAATGTTATAACACTAAGGCTTTAATTAGATTTCTTTATAGCATATGTATCATAACACAAAACATTATTCGTTTTGTCAAACTTTACTTAATATTTAGACATAAAAACTAATGTGATTGAATTATAGAAAGCAACGTAAATAGTTTTGGAAATAAACATGACATGATAAACCACGTCGCAATGTACACCAAACACTTTAAAACGTTATATAAATTTGTAAACTATAGTTGTTATACAACGTAAGATTTTCGCGTTGCTCTAGCATCGTGAAGCTTCTTTCAACTTTTTAATTTGCTTAAATCAATTCAAGAAGTCATTATTTATAAGAATAAGTTTATTACATTTCAACTAATATATATATATATATATATTTGTGTGTGTGTAGTTTATGAGAGTTCATTATAGGTGCTCTAAATGCGATATAAGGTTTACAGTCAAATCCTACAATGTAATCAGTTAAGAGTAGCACAACGTTTGGTACTGACTGGCTGATTTTCCTCCAGTCTATCAGTTCAAAATTTGGGACAGCTATACTCAGAAAACTCTTGCGTAATCTCTGTGCAAAATCCCGAAACAAACAAATTTATAAGTTATTTTGTCAATTTTCAGACAGCTCCAATCTTGAATATTCTAAAAAGTATTTTTCTGTTGTTGTGACAGAATGTTGAACTAGATACCTAAACAATAACAAGATGCTACATGGATAATATACTTTAAGCAATACACTTACATATGTAATTTTATGAATATGTATTACAAGACATATTTTGTCTAACGAATCAATAAGTCTACTTTTAACGATATTTATCATGAACAACAGTAGTGGTTCATAATAGGGATCGCAAGGAACTGCCAAAAACCTTAATACAACGTTCGGGCAAAATTCAGTAAAGATTCAGATCAAACAACACTTTACGTTTACTATTGATTGCTAATGCAGTACATATATAAAATGCACCAAAACGCGGACATGTTAGAGTTACAAGGAAAAGAAAATTCTATCAAACGGCCCGTTTGTAATTCATCTCATAATTATTCTCTTGCAAGCCTACAACAAAAACAACTTGGTATATTGCACCCAAACCTTTTGCACAATACTAAATAAGGTACTGCGAAGGTCGTAGGGGTATTGAAAAGTCGATGTGTTAATTTTATATTTTACATAAGGTATAATAAATCATAATTCTTGTGTAAACGATGTTATCATTACCCCTTGAAATTAGTTTTCTTACAAATATCTGGTGTTCTTTTAAAGAGTTTAAATACAGGGTGAAACAGAAATTACCAGCCAATAATAGACGAAAATTAGAAGACTATAAGATGTAGATACTCAATGCTTTGTACACTATACAATCGGTATCGTTAGGGAGCCACCCCTATGTTATTTATGAAGTGAAAGATAAAAAAAAAACAACCAATACACATAATATTAGATTTTATTACACATATTCGTAGAATAATTACCTTAAAAGACTCAAAGGTTTAAAGCGATGTTTTAGACATATATGTTTTATTTTAAAAGACTGCTTTTCAACTGGTAAAATTTTATTCACGCTTAGTGGGGTTGTGTCCTAATCTAGATATATATTTGCTCATTGCTATGCATTATATATAGAGAGAATTCAGTTACACAGAAACTATACATGCTCTCTTTATTTTCAAACAAATATCCATGACAGTCTTCAGCTGCAGTTTAACATTCTACATCTCGAACTAATGCGATCAAATAGTTAACAGCTACAATAAATCATCATGAACCGTATCAGCTAGCTACTAGCTATGTTTATTATCATTACAATGTGTAAAGTTAACTACCATATCAAGTAATCCATTGCACATAGTTGAGCATAAAAAAAGGCAGCAAAAAATATAAATAAAAAATTGGGAATTTAGGAACTTGGGCCCCCCAGTGGCACAGCGGTATGTCTGCGGGCTTAAAACCCTAGAAACAGGGGTTTCGATACCCGTGGTGGGCAGAACACAGATAGCCTATTGTGTAGCTTTGTGCTTAATTGCAAACAAAATACCTAAAAACCTGCAAATAGGGATCGTGAAAAAAGTAAGGAAACAAGGTTGGAAATATTGTAGACATTATTTACTCAAACTACAATTTCCTATTTTGACTCCACCAAAGGTAATTCTAGGTAACAGCATGGAGCCAATATACGGGTTTGTAGTTTGAATAAGTAATATCTACAGTATCTCCAGCCTTGTTTGATTACGTTTTTATGATCCTTGTTTGCAGGTTTTTAAATTTCTATTTTTCTATTTATCTTGTTATAATATGAGGTTAAACGGTAGTTGCCGTACATGCATTTAGCATTTATTGTAATGCTCAGAAAGTATACCAACTTAGGCATTTTTGGTATTTGGCGTTTTAAAACCTGAACAGCACCTTATGCAACACATGGGCTAAACGATCAGTTCAAAAACACCAATGTTCAAACATAACCATTCCTCATTTAGAACTGGTGACCAGAGAGAGAGAGAGTACAACCAGTCATTAGCACCTGCCGGTTAGTGGACTGTCACAGTTATAACTCTTCCAAAACTGAAAGTGTAGAGTGTGTTCAGTGGCATTTTGTGGCTCATACCTTGAGCTTTCGGATCTGCAAGAGAAAAATATTGCTAAATTAATTTACAAGTACGAGCTACGAAGTCGATTCCTGGTTAGAAGTTAACGTATATTTGATTCAGCTGCTTGGTTGTCTGAGAAGGTGCTGAATGCAAGTAAGAAAGTTGACAATCACGGCGTGGTCTGAGACTGTTTTGCAATTTTTCTGTCTAATATTAGCTCTGACTACTAGAAACCATTACAAAAACAATGTTGATAATAATAGGGACCAAGCTTGGAGCTGATTACACAAATAAAAAGGAGGAGCAGATAGATGTAACCAACATAAAAAAGAAGATATACTGAAATATTTAGTTTCTGTCACGCTAGAAGTCGAGAAGGCTTATTCGGCCTTATTAATGTAGAATTCTTAAAAGCTGAAATTTAATTGGTAATGTACGTATATGTAACTATATACTCAAATAAAGGATTTTAACCAAATGATAAGTTTGATTAAATAAACTGGATTGCTGTTTATTCTAAAAAATTAAGTTACACCCATCAGTTTAAAATATCCACATCTTATATTAACTTATAGGAAATTTGTTTTTAAAAATGTTGTTTGAATTTCATCACCTTATGGAATACATTATTTATAGTTTTCTCAACAAATATAGTTAAACTTGTTCATTTGGACTTGAAATTATCTTGACATCTACGATTAAACATATTACATACTTCTGTTCAGTTTTATGTTTATTCAGATAGCTTTGAAGACATAGCCCGAAGGATGAATTTGAGGCACATTTTCAATGAAGTGGCTGTTTATGTTTTCTCAAAGTTAGTTCTGTGTTAATGATATTCATGTATGAAATATTATATTTGAAAGTTGTGATGCTTATAGAAAAAAAGAAAGAAAAGCTGATTGTTTTATTTCTAGTTCGATGTAGAATGTTCTCTTCGCGTGATCTTCGGCTTTTTCTGGTAGCTAAGTTATTAATAAAAGGAATGAGAGACATTAAGAACTTAAAACAAAACTATAGCTTATAATAACAATAGAATTTTACCTTTGGTGAAAGTAAAATAAATTTGTCATATAATCACTAAACAGTTGGCCCGCTGTATAATATAGAATAATAAATTAAGCACAATCCCATATTATTCTCGCGCCTGAATTGGTTTAAGTCACTACATGGTGAGTTAAATGTGTACTTATAGTTTTCATAACTTTCTACAAGTCATTTTTGTCTTCCGAAGTCATCCCAATACCCAAAATATACCAAAAAATATACATATAAAAAAACAGAATATTTTAAACGAAATTGTTTTCATTTGGTCGAAAACGGTTATTAAAAAGAATCATTTTCATATCGTTATCAGACTCGAAGTATTCCTCTGCTAAATTAACAAATTTGACTTCAATTGTTCTTCCCATGGCTTATTGATAAAATCTTTCCTGGTCAACAGAAAAATAGACAACTTCAATTTCATTTTGACTTCAGTTGTTCTTCCCATGGCTTATTGATCCTCACATCAACTTCTGGACTACTCTAATCGAATAAAGGGATTTTACTGTTACTCTGATAACGCATTCAAGGCCCCAAGGTGCGAAGCGCGATTTAGCAGCAATAGGACGCGAGCATATTGTATAATAGAAATACAACACCGATACCAGGAAAGATTTTGCTGTTAAGGGCTACCAAGTCCGCGTATTTTCTTTTAAGTCGCTTTAATATTTGCTCCTATTTTGTGTTACTATAGCTTTTTAAAAGAATTGCACTGTTTAACTTTGGATAATTAAGGAGTGGCTTGTTTAGGTTTCGTTTTTAGAGCCCATAGAGCTGCCTTCCTTCTAGTATATAAGTTCAAAATCAGGATAGTGATAATATACAAAACAACCTTCTGTTACACGTAGAACTACCATGCATGTTAAGAGGATCTTATAAGGTCCTTTTAGTTCAATAATAATTCTCATATTTCTACATTTTTATATAAAACATATAAGTTATGGAAACCTATTTATTCAATTTACCAACATTTTCAAATAACTAAGTTCACTATTTATCATAACTTACGGTTTTATGTAATTCATAAGTATCATTATAAACTTAATTAATATATCTCCGTGATCAAAATAATGTTTCGTTATCCAATATATATATTTTAATTTAGTTCTTGAAAATCGTTATCTTTTAGAAGTTCTACGGAAATTTCATGAAGGTGTTTTTCATACCGATCAAAACGTTACACACTTGTCTGAGTTTTGTTGATGTCATACTCTTATTTAAACCATTTAAAAGAGTTATTTTTTTTACTTCTGGCGTTGTGTTTGTTTTAATGTTATTTGTAAAATATAACTGTTTTGTTTGCTCGTACAATCTGTTTAATTCATTATACTAGCCTTTAAGTAGAATGAAACTAAACATTTGTTTGTTTATTGTTAAGCGCAAAGTTACAAAGTGGATTATATGTGTATCATTATATGGGTATCAAAACTCAGTCTTACCGCTGAACCACAAGGGGCAAAACTAAATTTATATCACAGAATATTTAATTTTCCTTTTCGCTGTGGAATAAGTTATTTCCTTTTTTTCTGGAAGTAAGAGTGGCTCGTCCTTTTATGAAAAAGAAAATCTGAACAGTAAACTTTGAAGCGAATTTTGTATTTTCTGATATGGTGTATTCATAGAAAACAAAAAGCACTATTATATCATTAGATATTACCTTGACGCACTAAGAAATACTTAATATTTCAGAGTATCGCGTGCTATAAATTATTATCTTTAATAAGCGTTTTATACTTGTAGAGACATAAACGTATATGCTGAAAAAGGGTTAAGTCCATTGGTATAAAAAAATGGAATATCAAGCTTTATTCTAGCCCGACATTCTCAGCATCAGACGAAAGCTGTATGCAGTGTTTCTTATGTAATTGTGTAATTGTAATTTAGTAGTCTGCTGTAAATTTGCATACAATTCATGTAGTTAAATGCTAAATGCCAACTCACTGTGCATTCAGTTTCAGAGTAACAGAAACGTACACCAATATAATACACATAGGAGAAAAAGAGTTGGCCAACGGAAATCATCCCTAGTTGACGAAGATGAAAGAACTACAGTAATTAAATGATCGTTGATTGGTGGGTCCTGTTTAGTTAGTAGTGTCAATGAAGGGAGTGGCGCAGACCGTATTTTAATTTTGAAGCGACGCGTGCTTTTTTTCACTTCGGCCAACAGTCTTTTATTTTGCTTTTTCTAATTAGTAGGCGGATGTGTGGAGCCTCGAAACACTTAAATCTAATTGACTGCACGTGTAAAATGTTAAGCGGTAACTGATGAGCACGTGTAATTATCACTTAAGACGAGCAAATCTGCCGGGCACGTGATCTATGGACCGAACCACTATATCTTATTCATAATTTGCTTATACGTTTGTTTGTTTTTGAATTTCGCGCAAAGCTACACGAGGGCTATCTGCGCTAGCCGTCCCTAATTTAGCAGTGTAAGACTAGAGGGACGGCAGCTAGTCATCACCACCCACCGCCAACTCTTGGGCTACTCTTTTACCAACGAATAGTGGGATTGACCGTCACATTATAACGCCCCAAGGCTGAAAGGGCGAGCATGTTTGGTGTGAGAGGGATTCGAACCCGCGACCCTCAGATTGCGAGTCGAGTGCCTTAACCACCTGGCCATGCCTTGCTTATACGTAGTACACTTATATGGAAATCAATGGGAACCCAAACATCTATTTTTATTGCAAAAATATCAACCTCTTGGGTGTTCTAATCGCTCTTATAACGCACACCCGGCCCCAAAAAAGGACCGCGATTTACTTTATGGAAACGGGTCGCAAACCAGGAAACCTCGGATCCACATTCACTAGATAACGCCCGACAATATGAATACAATTTTATAGTTCAGAAGCAAAAAAAAAGAACAACATGTACTTACCGAAGTCTTTTAATACAACTAAAACTCCTTATTCGTCTATTCGTCCATACAATCGTACTAAATTAAATTGTTTTGGAAGGAAGTTAAATGGACATTCTGAGTGAGTCTGCAGAAAATAATTATGCGTGTATTGACCGCACGTGACATCTCCCGCCAATTCTTGTTAATGCTGACGTCATGGGTCTAAATCGGTAACATCTTAACCATGTTCCAATCCACAAGATAAAATTATCCTCCTCACCCGACCCAAGAGTGGCTGGGGTAAAATGAATTTTGTTAAGGTGTTATCAGATTTTTCTTAAGCTTATAGTTGTGAAGGTTGGGGTAAAGGAACTGAATCTATAGTGTAATATCAGTACTGATAATGGAACAGTTCATGATGAACCCTTCCCTACTTGGATCATTCTCGGCAAAGTGTCGCACGTGAGGCGAGCTTGTCTTCTGGGGATCTGTCACGATGTGCAGTTACCAAGAAGTAATTTAAACAATACAAAAAAAATACCCAAAATATGCATATGGCGAAAATAGTAAAAACATTTGGTCAAATAATGCATATACATACGTGTGTCTAACTTTGCGGGGAGGGGTATGTAAAGGACACTTGGAAAGCGAACAAAGTGAAAAGACTTGTTTCTAAAAAATATTCAAAGTGAGGTCACACGTGCCCTTTATGCACCCCCTTCCCCCGACTCGTTCGCCTGTGATCCAAGTTATTTTCAAAAAATAACTCCGTGGACGTTGGAGTTTTTTTCTTATAAAACAATTGAAATGTAACTTATTTCACTTGGAATAAATTGTAAAAAGCGAATAAAAGTTTGAAATAGAAAACTAAGTTAAATATAAAAAGCTAACAAAACCTACGAGAGACAGGGAGTTTAGTAAAGTAACCAAAAAAGTAAATACAATTTGATATACAGTGTAGATGCAATCAAGAAATACATTAAAATTAAAACAAGAGGTTATACGAAACTGAGAACGCTGTTAAAAGTTTTAGAAGAATTTTAGCTAAGTCATTAAATTTGAAATTATTCAACGTAATGCTTTTATATCACACGACGCATGCCCCCACAATGGCTCAGCGGCAAGTCTGAGGGCTTACAGCGCTAAAAGCCGGGTTTTGATACTCGTGGTGGGCACAGTGCATATAACTAATTGTGTAGCTTTGAACTTAAGAATAAAACAATGCAAAATACATGAATCATGAAATTAGCTTTGGAAAAAAAATTAATTAAGTAAAGTGGTTTTACCCAATCTAAATAACCGATTACATTCTAAAACAAGATACTTTAATTGTCAGTAACGAATATCGTTTCACAGTTTTTGGATATGACGTCATGCAGTATATGGATAATTCAGTACAAAAAGTTTAATATCGCATGAATATTAATGTAATGCAACCAACTGATAACAGTTATTCTAGAGAAGTCTCATATATAAATATATAAATCCATTATTTCATAGATTTGTAAGCTGAAAAGTATATATATATATATATATATATGTACGTAATTCGCAAGTAATACTCGTATTAACATTCTGTGGAAGACAATAAATTCGTATGAAATCGACGATAAAAAATTCTGCATCAGTTATAAAAATATTGAAATGGTAAAATTTGGAAGCTTCATTTATAAAAATAACCGTATGGTTGCAAAATCTAATCCATATACTATATCTTCAATATAGTAATGCTACAATTATGGTTGATTAATTTATATAGCCACTGAACAGAGATAACGCCCTTAAAGTTTTGATATCTTAATTTCACATAATAAGAATATTCTATGTTGTTTTTTTTTGTTTGTTTGTTTTACGAACATGAAGGAATTTTAAACGTTCAACGCTAGAAACATACGTTCTTTCTCTGATTTCAACATGAAATTCCTCTCATTTATTTCAATTTTCACTTCATCAATAGTTTTTTTCATCAGAAGGTTTATTTTATTTGAATACTTTTATAAGATACTGTGGTAGGTTCGGTGGGCGCACGGTAACAATCAGGATATGATAAACTAGCACTCTCGGACGTAACGTGTCTGAAAGCATTTAATGACTACGATTTCCTATCAAGATATTAGATAGAGCAAACCGATGGCTAGTAACACCAGGGTATAGATAGAATCATTGTTTCCTGGAGAGATATCTACTCGATCGAAATAAAAGAAACAGAAGATACTCCCACAAGCAGGCCATAAGATATTTTCACCCCGACATCGCCCTAACCGAGGTAGGTGGACCAGAGAATTGCTCCACGCCAGGTGATGGCTAAGGGACGATCATGGTTGTACTAAGATAAGTGGATTACAGAACTGCTCCACGCGGGGTGTTGCCTAATCATTGACGATCATGGTTGTACCAAGATAGGTGGACTAGAGAACTACTCCACGCCGGGTGATGCCTAATCAATGATGATCATGGTTGTACCAAGATAGGTGGACTAGAGAACTACTCTACGCCGTGTGATGCCTAACCATTGACGATCATGGTTGTATCAAGATAGGTGGACTAGAGAACTCCTCCACGCCGAGTGATGCCTAATCATTGTCGAACATGGTTGTACCAAGATAGGTGGACTAGAGAACTACTCCACGCCAGGTGATGCCTAATCATTGTCGATCATGGTTGTACCAAGATAGGTGGAGTAGAGAACTACTCTACGCCGAGTGATGCCTAATCAATGACGATCATGGTTGTACCAAGATAGGTGGACTAGAGAACTACTCCACGCCGGGTGATGTTTACTCATTGACGATCATGGTTGTACCAAGATAGGTGGACTAGAGAACTACTTCACGCCGGGTGATGCCTAATCATTGTCGAACATGGTTGTACCAGGATAGGTGGACTAGAGAACTACTCTACGCCGAGTGATGCCTAATCAATGATGACCATGGAGCTCGTATATTTAACGTACTAAAGCCGAGTCTGGTTTGTTAGGGTCGGAACATACTTATCGGTCAAAAGATGTTTTAAAATGAGATTTGGCAAATGTAAAAAAAATTGACATGGAGCATTTAAAATATTTTTTTCATATATTCCTTCAGAGCAGAGGCAAACTAGATGAGCTTATGCACCAGGAGATCCGAACGAGACATTTATTGTGCATGAACTGTAAATACAAAGTTTCTCTTTTACCTGAAGCCATTTATCTGGAATGGAAAATCCTTGCACATTCAGAACCTGAGTATACACTTGCTGTGGTTGTAAATCCTTATTTGCTCGAGTATGTATTATATCTCTTCACAAATAGTATTTTTTTTATAAGATTATGTTTATTCAGCGCTTAAAACACAGTCTGAAGATGATGTTAATATAAAAATGATGGTCAAACATACTTTAGGGTTGTCAGTAAAATAACTTACTTGATGTGCTGTAATAACTTAGAATTTTTAAATAGTTTATTTAGTAAATATGTTGTTAATTGCTATTTTTCTTAATCAGTAGCCCCCCCCCCCATCAGTGGCTCAACGGTAAGTCTGAATGCTAATAACGCTAACACTCGGGTTTCGATACTAGTAGTAGGCTCAGCACAGATAGCCCATTGTGTAGCTTTGTACTTAACAAGAAACAAACAAACAAAACTTAATCAGTATATTTGAAATGTTCTTCATTAGCATAGATTTCCACCTGAATTCAATTTACATTCAGTCCTCTTGTATTTGGCCCCACCGCCATACATACACAGTGGCTCAGTAGTAAGGCTGAAGGCTTACAACACTAAAAATCAGGTTTCGATACATGCAGTGTGCAGAGCACAGGTAGCCGATTTTGTAGCTTAACAACAAACAAACTCTTTACATTCAATAATACATTTTCCCTCTATCTATCCACCTGTCGTTTTAGAGAAACAAAGAACAAAAATCAGAACTGCTTTGGAAAGTAAACTCAATGTACGTATAGAAGTCAGGAACGAACATTTAGGTGTTTTTTGTAGCTATTATCATACAAGCACACGTACACAAAGAAGCTATCTGAAGTTAAACGTGATATGATATTTTTTTTAGTTAGGCTTAAATAGCCTCGGTGCTTCGCCAGTTTAGGTTTTTGTTTTTTGTTTTTGTAGCTATTATCATACAAGCACACGTACACAAAAAGCTATCTGAAGTTAAACGTGATATAATATTTTTTTTTAGTTAGGCTTAAATAGCCTCGGTGCTTCGCCAGTTTAGGTTTTCTTTACACTACAGAATTAAATCATTCTGCACATATTTATTATATGAACTACAGTGGGAAGTCTGTTTAAAATGTCCCCACGTGAGTCAACGGTAAGTTTCCTGAATTTATATGCTGAAATTCGACTTTCGTTTCCCTACGTTGTACAGAGCCAGAAAGCAGATAGCCAGCCTTGTGTAGAATTTTGCTAAAAACCAACAACAACAACTGTTTAAGTAACTGAAGAAAACATATTTCTAAAAAAAAAAAAATTGCCGTTTCTGCTGCAAGAACAATGCAATTCAAACTGAAGATGTAACACTAATATATAACGTTTTGTCAGCTAATATGTTATATATATATCCTAGGATATATTTCAGGTGTTTCTAAACTACTTTTTTTTACTATTAAGTGTTAATGACATCCTAATAACCGCTGGCCAAATTTCAAACAAATCATTAACTATCTTTTTAAAATACATCCACACATATAGTTTGATTTGAATTCAACTGAAGCAAAATTTAAAACTTAGTCATGTTATTCTAAAACAGAATAACAGGCGTTTTATCCACCATCATGCTCCATGTTGAACAAAAAAACACGGTATGTTTAACTAATGAATGAATATTTGTTTTATAATTCTTACCAATGCTATAACTGTAGCTACCAGTTTGGCCTCCAATTTTGATTTCATTCCTTTAAGTCGCATACTCAATACTTTTTTTAGCCACACCTTTTTTCACACCTAAGGTGTTTTTGATTAGATATCATGACTTTGTTGGTCAATACACACCAACAAACCACAGCAAGTAAGAAAGTGACACTCGATAGTAACCCACATTAGCTTTAGGATTGCAACCCTATTATTCGGAACAGAATTTTACTTTACAGAACCAACCAGATTATTTAAAATATATGGTGGTAGTTTTCCTCTCTAAAACAGTGTTAGTAGCTTCCTTTGTAGCGATGCCATGGAATTTAGATTAACGGTTTCTTGTCATCACCCTAATACAATTGGAACAGCCGTATCAAGCATCATTATTTATGCTAATTGCTTAAGCTAATATCACGTGACTCTAAATATCACGTGAATAATGAATAATAACTGTCCACCCGTATGATTCTTTTGAAAACTTAAGCTAGAAACTGGAAATCTAGTTTGCTTGGCCTCAGCAATAGTTATATATACACATACTTCCACCTTATAGTTTTGCTGCTCTAAATCAGCTGTCTTTAATCTAAATGACAAAACTAAAAACGGTCCACATTTACTCTTAGGTAAAACTGTAGTAAAAATTTTAGACCGATAGCTCAAGTGACTTTTTGCGTAGGTTATTTTCGTTAAATATTAGCGGTGGTTGTTGAATAACTTTGCATATGTGGCTTATATTTAGACCAAATTTGGCACCTAATTGTAAAGATTTGTCAGTTTACCAAATCTGAAAACAGTCCATAAAAGTTAAGTATGTTTTTTTATGAAATAAAGTTTCCGTACTCTAGGTGCGAAAACAAAAAGAAGGAAGAAATTCAATCAAAATTGGAGATGTTATTTTCCAGGTATTTCTTAATGTATAGCCGTGAAATTTGGTAAGAGTCCAGTAAAGCCCATCCAGTGAAAATATGTGATAACGTGGGTTACCACAGTCCGAGCTACAGAAGGTGGAGCATCGACTATTACTCCTGTTAATAACACCCACTGTGTCCTGCGGCAGGTTGTTTTGGCCGCACGACACACTACTGTGTGGCTTGATGTGCAGTTATCGAATGTAGCTGTGAGTGATTCTTGGTAGGTTTCTCAAAAGTATTCCTTCCACACGTAACATCACGAATGAGGATTAATACTGGATGAAGTAGCAGCAGCAAAAGCTGTCTTCTTATCTCTTAGCAAGGTAATTCAAGAAAACTTAACACCATTAAAGTCTACACTTTGATTATTCATCATACCTTTTGGGACAATAATGTCTTAAGATATTCTCTTTAATACTTCTTAACTAGACAATGCATAACGGTAAGATCCCAAAATTATTATGTTCACCTATCCTGAAAAGAAATATATTTAGAGTATTTTAATTAGTTTTGAATCGTACTAGAGACTGAAATGGGGTTTTCATTTTTATTTATTTCTCAAATACCCTACCACTGAAGTGCATTGACACATTTAGGTTTTTTACATTAAAAATAACTGTTAAGGAGTTACGTACCTTAAACTTTATGATATGAGTAGTCATTGTAGCACTGAATAGTAATAGTTCCTGACCATCACAATGGAGCTGATAGTGCAAAGTGTGCATCTTAATCACACTTGACACCTTACACATCTCAGCAAATATCTGGTTTTTAAGGTTATCTCCTTAGATTGTGTGAATTTCTCCAGGTGCCCCAAGCTGTGCTATCCATTGTTCAATCAAGAAATCTGTTATGAAGTGTGCTAATGTATTAATGAATGGATAAGCTTCGGCCCATTTCGTGAAGACTGATAATTCCCAGGACATAACAATCACCTCATTCAGCCTCTGGAAGAAGACAAACTATATCATGTACAGTTCCCTGCACTGAGGCACCATTTGTTAATAACACCCTAGTGGTTTCTAGTCCTTGTGTCATACAAATTTTGAAGTACAGTATTTTTTTCATGAGAGATCAGGGGATCGCTGGCTCTGTGATCTGTTTAAATCTATATTTCAGTGGTTTATAACAACTTTCTGCAAGTCTTCCTGCATTTATAACAGCTCATATATATATATATAAATACTACATTTATATGCATCCATGCAACATTCCTTGACATGCAAATGTTGGGTATCACCTTCTTGCATGGCAAGTAATGACTAAACTATTCTGGATTCTTCAGTTGCTCTTCCTGAATCTCCTGAAACATCATTTGTGGAATTATAGTGAACTGTATGATTTATTATCAATACTGCTGTAATGGTTTTTCTATCTTACATGGTGTACAGGATCAGGACATTAAATGAAAAGACAAACTATAACTATTTGGTTGGACAACCCGTCTGGGTTTCCATGCTCCAATCTCAGTCAAAGATGTTCAGCAAAGTTTTACTTTTGTAACATTGAGATCCAGTGTGAAATAATTCGTCTTTGATATTTAAAGTTTATGAGTTATTCCAATGTTACATGGTCATTACAAATGATTCATTTCTCACCATACAGGAGATACAAGTAATGCTTGACAAATATCAGAACTGCAATAAATTATTTCTTTATTGTGGGTAGGAGCAGTCAGTGCTGTATATACAAACATACTATGTGTTTTCTATCTATGTGTATTAATATATAAATGTTCAAAATTTCTTTTTTGTGTGTGCACACCACATTGGTCAAGAATGTCTTTAAGTTTCTTTCACGTTATATGTTCATTGTGCAGTGTCGTCCATCTGTAGACTATATCAGGAGATCCAGTCCAGAATATAATCTTGAGAGATACAGTTTGTAATTTGAGATCACCGAGTTTTAGTATTAACTTTCCAATAAAAGCAACTGTCCGACAGTTTGCTCTACTGAGGCTGAAAAGAACCCTAATTCTTGCTTTCCGAACTGTCTTGTGGTAAAGTCTGACGAAATGTATGAATTGCACCACTCAATTATCATGAGTTGAGACAGCTGGAGTGATTAGATACAATACCCAGGAGTCAACAGTTTGCACAACTAAAAATTGTGGCTAAAAGCTCGAAACCTCAGATGAAAATATATTGTGACCTTTGCAAGGCAACTTACTGAATGATTTTCTGTGATGACATGCCACGTGAAGATTCGTGAAAATCACTTGCTTTATATAGCTGAGTTGCGGGAGTTATACATAGCACACAGCACTACTTGAACAGATTCACCTTGTTGTGTATATGCTTTTCCCTATGTAGTGAGAAAATTGCTTTTAAGTGTATATTAAAATGTAGACCAGACTCTAATTCTGACTTTTAGAATTTCAGCTGAAATATCTCAGTTTAGCTTAATTCTACCAGTAATTATTCACTTCGTGATGCCTGAAAAGGAAAACCCCACGAGCTTGACGACTCTAGAACACAGTACATTACAGACATTTCCAACTTAACTTGTTGAAGGCATCCCGAGAAGAATGTAAGCGTGCTAGAGGCAGTCTGTTATAGAGACAATATTCGATGGTGATTTATGCATGTGACAATATACACGTATAAGAGTGTATATATGTGTGTGGTTTCACCCACGTGTATGAACGTCACATAAAGTCATTCACGAATGCTGTATAACATGAATGGATTAATAAAACAGGACACAATTGTTGAGCAACATGTGATGGGAAATAAAGGATTTGATCTGAATGTGAAGAGTTTATGATGTGGAGTTAATTGTGATTACTGACCTGAGTGGGATTATTTTGTATTAATATCGTTGAGAGAATGTTTCAATTTTCATATTGAAACGTTCTGTGGGTAGCAAATTTTCATTGAAAGATAAAAGCAGCAAAAATACCCTATACCCAAGAAAGCACAATTTTATTTTATTGTTTGGGGGTAAGTGTAGTGTAGGATATTTCGATTGAATTAAATTTTCATTGAAGGATAAGTGTAACAAAAACTCATATATATAATTTTGAGATGGAATTAAGTCTTGAAATGATGTATAGTGTAACCAGTCATTGTGGTAAACCACGAAGAACTATATCATTATGGTATATTAAGATGTAATTTAGTACTTCACACATGTGCCACATGTTCCACATTTTAGCCTACGTTAGTTCAGGAGAGTTCGAAAGTTGCCGCTGTATTTTAATTATTATTATTTTGTGATTATGTATGTTAAAAATCTTATATTGTTCTTTGTAATTGCAGTTTTTCCTTGTATAATTCTTCTTGGTGATATGTGTATTTGTATTTTAATAGAGCCATTTTCTATATATATATATATATGTGTGTGTGTGTGTGTATTTTGATAGAGCCATCTTGTATATATGTATATGTAAGTGTATGTGTATTTTAATAGAGCCATCTTGTATATATGTATATGTATGTGTATTTTAATAGAGCCATTTTGTATATATGTATATGTATGTGTATGTGTATTTTAATAGAGCCATTTTGTATATATATATGTATGTGTGTATGTGTATTTTAATAGAGCCATTTTGTATATATGTATATGTATGTGTATGTGTATTTTAATAGAGCCATTTTGTATATATGTATATGTATGTGTATGTGTATTTTAATAGAGCCATTTTGTATATATATATGTGTGTGTGTGTGTGTGTGTTTAAATAGAGCCATTTTGTATATATGTATATGTATGTGTATTTTAATAGAGCCATTTTGTATATATGTATATGTATGTGTATTTTAATAGAGCCATTTTGTTTATATATATATGTGTGTGTGTATTTTAATGCGATTAATATTAAAGGTTTTAATTTACGTGTAAAAATATATGTTTTGCTACACGTTTGTGGTTTTAAAGAGCCCATTTATCGGCTTATCAGTGATCTTTATGATAAATTTCAATTCTCTGTGTAAAGAGTTCACTGTATACTTTGATTTTGTATTGTTTATATTTAATCTGTATTGAAGAGTTATTAGAATGTATGATTATAAATGATATTTGGATTTAATAATTTCTACCTTGAAGAGTATTTCGATGTTTTGTCGAAGTTAAATGGAGTTTTATATAAAAAGGGTTTATGATGTACAATATTCATTCATTTTAAAGTTATTTACGTGTTGTTCTGTTGTTAACTTGTTATTATTGTACTTTGAATTGTGATAAAGCATGTTAGTGAACTACATTGCATAAAAACTGTCTTCACAACACGGTATCGAAACCCGGATTCTAGCGTTGTAAGTCCGCAAACATGTCACTGTGCCACTGAGGGCGTTTAATTAGTGATGCTGATATCTAAAGCCAGATTACTGCGCTCTGTTTTTAGTAAAAAGGCATTTTCAGAGTGAGTGCCAGTGGATACATTTATCCTGCTGTGTCGAAAAAAAAACCTTTTATAATTAGGTATAAGAATATCATCAGTATATTTATAAGTTTGTTTGTTTGCAATTAAGCACAAAGCTACACAATAGGCTATATGTGCTCTGCCCACCACGGGTATCGAAAACCGGATTCTAACGTTGTAAGTCCGCAGACATACCGCTGTGCCACTGGGGGAGGGGCATATATTTACAAGCGTGACTGATGTGTAAAGTTTGACTATATTCTTTCTTACCAAGATTTGTTAAGTGCGAAGATTTCATTTCGAATAAATATAGATATCCAACCTGTGGACTGAGGTTACCTCCAATTAGAATTGTCGTAGAAACTTCTGACGCATTAATTCACCAGAATTATTCAAATGTATTGAAAGTGTTGATGAAAGATGAGTATGAAAAACACGCTAATATATGATACCAGCCGAGGCCTACCCTAAGGCGTACACAGAATGTATTTTAGTTAGTGACATATTTGACACGAGGATAGGACTACTTCTGCTCCAGACACAAATAGTCAATACAAGGTCATCACCAACGCCAGCAGGACTGCGAATCTATCAGAGTAAAGTTGTGTCGTCAAGAAGAAACAACTAGTAATATTAACATTTTACAGAATACAGAACTGTGATAGCTTATAAACTTTCAAGATTCAGCTGTATGATATTACATTCGATTACAGAACTGTGAAAACAGAACATCAACATGTAGTAACTGATGCATTACCCAAACAAATTATGAAAAATATTTTTTGCCAAATGTCCACGTCTTTGCAATCGGAGCTTATTCAAATCGATAATGTGTTGTTTACCTAGAATCACTAGTTTACATCAAATTTACATGAATGAAGCCATACATCTGTCGGAATCGCGATTTAGATCCTTTCTATGGATCTGTGAGAGTCAGATTTTTCTTAGACCTCTTCCTCCCTCCTGCACTATTGTTAATTTTAAGAGTCTTGTAATTAGCGTGTTGGTAGTGAATTTCATTTGTACTTTCTGCTATCTTTCCTTTTCTTCAAGGCCATGCTCATGAATTTTGTCAGATAGTATTAGATAGCACTAAATATTTGGGGTATGGGTGATTGGTTTGCTTTTTTAGCCCTGTGTAGTTTTGTTCTGCGGGGTTTGTGTTATTGAGTTTATGAATAGTTGTATTATATAAGGTAGTAACGGTGTGAAGTGTTGTTTGGCCCAATTATTATAAATAATGTCGTCTTGTCTTGATTTTATGGGTTTTAGTATTTTGTGGGGAATTCAAATAAAGTGTTTTTGGCTACATCTGTAATTAGGTTTACTGTTTGTTCAGGACTTGTTTGGATTGTTTGGCCCAATTATTATAAATAATGTCGTCTTGTCTTGATTTTATGGGTTTTAGTATTTTGTGGGAAGTTCAAATAAAATGTTTTTGGCTGCATCTGTAATTAGGTTTACTGTTTGTTCAGGACTTGTTTGGATTGTATGTTGTACCTGTTGTTGTGTTGTAATGCTTGTGGGTTGTAGTTGTGTTTGTGTAAGTTGTAGCCTGTAGATTTGTGGTTCTGGTTTCTGTAGTTTTCACCTCCACATACATTCCCATCCGTCCTCTCCACTTCTGGTGCACTGTATACTTGCCTTGTCTAAGAGTGAAGTTATTTCAAGTGCAGGTGTTTAAGGTGAGTTACTCCACATGGATGGAGGTTGTGTTGCCCTTCTGTTGGTGGAGGGCTTTTGTCACATGACGATGTCATCATACACTAGCATAGTTCACGTTAAACACGTGAATTTTTGGAGAGAGTTGTGGTTCATTTTATGGTTCTCAGTGCTTCGAGAATTACACAGTATTAGGATATTAATTATGAAAACAAGGCCAAACCCTAGCTTAGACTTAGAGGGAAGATGACATGTCCACCATTCTCTATTAAAACACAACACAATTACCATTACTTAACTTTACTAACTGTTAGATATACAAAGTGTTCAATTTAAGAGTTATTATTTAGTTTATTTAGTGATTTAAAAATTAATGATTATTTAGTATTTATAACAAGAGTGTAAAAAGTGAATTACTGGAAAAGCAATAGTTATGACAAGTTTAGTTACGTAACTCTGAACGAGTCGTACGTTGTGTCAGTATCCAATTGTTGTACTTGACTTTTCTCATCTTGTTGACGTCATCTTACTCGAACCTTCTAAGTTTTTTCATTATGTTTAATATTGTTGTTACTAGAGGGCTAGATATTTCTAGATTTTTCTGTTGCGTGTTATAAATACGTGCAGACACAGAGTGCAAGCAAGGAAGGAAGCTTGTGAAGTTAGACTGAGTATGAGTTTAGCTATAACGGACGATTTCTAAATTGAGTTTCACAGCATGTATTTTAATAGAGATAGAGGAGAATAATTTGTCTTGTCAATTGTGTTCTAAATTAACTGAACCAGCCTGTGTGGACTTTGATGAAAAAGAAACAATTATTGAAGCTCTAGATACAACTGTGATAACAAATAATGTAACGAAATTTTATACTTACGTTTGACTTGTTTTGAATATATTATTTTAAAACAAATGAATTGCGTGTTGTCCATTTATTGTTGAAATGTATCGTCAACAAATCACAGACACCTACTTAAAGAATCCGGCCTAATAAAGACCTGACACTAACACGAGTTTTATATTTTATATATATCAACTAATCATTCGATGCGGCAACTGACTCCTTCTAAATCTTCAGTATGTTGCTTTTAAGTTTTCACACAAAATACACTACCTAGCTCAACCCTATTCCACCAAAACCCCTCATATTCTGCAACCAGGCCAATTCCTACGTCAAGGTATGTCACATAATTCACAGTAGGCAGTACTTTAAGAGCAAGTGATAAATAAAATTGTTTTATTTCCATAACGCATCACACGCACATGTTCCGGTAATTTACAGCATCATTGCCTATCGGCGTGTTTGATTTCCTGGTTTAGAAAAATATCAGTGATGAGAGAGAGAGAAAGAAAGAGCGAAAAAAAACTTCAGAAAATGAGAGAATTGAATTGAATTGTTCTGTTTCAACAAGTTTAGTCACTGGTTGATTTTTGTAAGTGAGTGTGAATATAACTTTCCATTTTTTTATGTAGACTAACTTCGTGTACTAGTTCAAAGATGAATGTTTTTATATAAACGAAACAATCTAAACGTTATTTGTTAAGTGTTTAGCAATATTCGTAGTGTTACCCATTATAAAAAATTCTATTTTAAATGAGGAATCACAAACAAATATATCCTAAAACGTTTAATTAAAATAATATTGAAAACATTGGTAGCTACAGATGGATACAGATGAGTGAATGTATTAAGAACAAGAGCTGTTTATCAGTTTCCTAACATCCTTTTTCAACAACCTTAGTTGTGATTGTGTTAACTAAGTCGAGTTTTGTAAAGAATGTGATAGTTTCAATGGAACTACATATTTTTTATACGTTGAAGAATACAACACTGAATTAGCCAACTGTATTACCGAGAAGTTAATTTTTTTGTTGTTGTTACAAGCGATTGAAACACAGGATTCTTATGAAACTATCGCCTTATCTTAGAACAAAATAAATAGTTAGTGACTTAATGAACGTGACTTCGCTCTGAAGTGAAATTCCCAAATTTATTCGGGCATAAAGGAAACTTTGAAGTGCATGAAATTTCTCAGTTGACGCCACACGTATCCTGGATTTCTATCAAGGCTCGTTAGCTCTACTGGAAAAATGAGCTTGAAGGTTATTTCAGGTGTGTGAATCTGCAGTTGTCTTTAAAACACCGTTTAATTTACTTCTGTAATTTGATCAAAGAAAGGTGAAAGCGCAAGCTTTTATTGTAAAATTTCAATTATTAAGTTTTTGTAGAGTGCCACTTGAACGTTCATTCTCATTTTTAGATGTAACACTTGCACAGGAACAAACTAAACAAATTCTTAATCTAGAGCCTTTCGGGGATTCCGTGATTACATTCAACTTGAGATAATTCAGAATCCGTCTCTTGTGTACATATCTTGTGATGATATATCTGGTTATGTTATAAAAACCTGAAAGTTATTTATATAAAAATAACCATTGCCACATTCAAGTCATTCAATTTTTATGAAACAAAGAAATACGAAAAGCAGCCATCTGGATACATGGATCATTATTATTATAAATATTAGGTTAAATTTAAATCCATTTTCAAACAAATATTCAGTCGCACTTGAAAATTAATGTATAGAATATTAAATTATTCAAATTTAAACAAGTCTTTTTTTTTTCTTATCAAGAGCTTTTAAATACCGGACTAAAAACTAAATGTTTACTCATGAGACTTTCGTAAGGTAATAAATAGATACTCTCTGTAATTTTTTATTTTTGGTACGTTATTTATGTGCTGCCACCTATATAAACTAACCTTGTTGTGTAAAAAAAATGGCAGTTGAATATATTTACTACTCAGAGAGCTTATATGTTTCGCTAAAAGAGATTCAATCGTGTAAAAATCTAGTCTCCTGGAAAATGAAGAGTGGAAATTACAAAAAAAAATCTGGTAAAAATATATACTTGAAATATTTTTTTCGCCCTTTTCAATTCTCCAATATCCAAATTAAATGCCCCCCCCCCCAGTGGCACAGCGGTATGTCTGTGGACTTACAACGCTAGAAACCGGGTTTCGATACTCGTGGTGGGCTATGCACAGATAGCCCATTGTGTAGCTTTGTGCTTAATTACAAACAAACAAACCGAATTAAATTTACTAAAATAATTGAACCAGAAATTAAACTTATGAAAATAGGCTGTTTTTGTGTATTGACACATTACTTAACGAAAATGAATTTAATAATTTTTTATAAAATGTGATTTTAGACTCATTTAATGGTACAATTTGTAGAAATAAAACTATATTTGTGGGGAAAAGTCCTAGAGTTTCTTATCAAGAATATTTATAACAATTATAACTGTTTTAACAAAATAGATATTTATTTAGTTGTCTATCATAGTAACCCTCGGTGGTTTAATGCTGAGCTTGAAGGCTTATAACGCTAAAATTATTTATCCAATTCCTGCGATATACGCAAAACAGATAGCCTATTGTGCAGCTTTGCGCTTTAAAACAAAACAAATAAACAAATGCATCATAGATATAACCTGTAAATATGTTTTACCAGCTTTTGAAAATTATTTATTGTAGATATAGGGAAGCTTCTTGGCTCATTCATTATTAATGAGTTTCAATATAATGTGGCGGAAATAAAGAAATTAGCTGACTGTTAATAAAAGTATCAAATATTGCATTTTCGATAATTCCATGTCCCATAAATCCTCAAGTTTGACGATAAAAGTGTTACATGTTGAATATTTATATATATATCTTTCACGTAAAACGTTAACATAAGACATTTGAAAAATCTTTGAATAAACATTGAAAACTTATTTCTAGTACCTCACAGTTGCCAGAAACATTGTTTAAGAGACGTGTTGATATTTCATCCATAGAATTAAGAAGCTACATTTATTTACATGTTTAGATGGTGTAGTAAAACGTTTGGTTGCAGCACGATTATCACAAAATGCATGTCGTTTTAAAGGTGATTTCATCATTTCACTACTCAGGTTTGATAGCAGATCTATTAGCAATGTTTTATATTCTCAAATCCACCAACAGAAAAACATTTAAATACCGACTCTTTGTTAGTTAGGAATATTAATGATATGGATAATGTTTGATTAGATATAAAAACATGATTTTTCTTCAAAGAAAGTTAAGGTGATTTTTTACTAACAATATATATTTTTTTCACGTCTGGTTGGCTAGAGTCTGACGTTTCGCAATTTGTGCTAAGACATGAAAAACAAAACAGCATGGTGTTTGAAATTTTAGTTACCCCCCTCCAAATGAAAAAAATATCCATAAGATACAATTATTATAATTGATTTTTATGTAAATGATAACTATTTAGGTGAAAAAACGTTTTTTTAAAAGAGGTTTATTGTTTTTATAACTTATTATTCTTGTCTAAAACAACATAGGTAATCATTCCATCGTCGTAATGATATTAAATAAGTAAAATAGCTTCTCTAGGCTCTGGATTTTCTGGATAAATAAAAGTAATAAGATAATATCAACTAATTTATGCACAAAATGTGCTGGTTTTGCATATTAAAAATTCATGTAGAATATAATGTAACTAGACAGTTATTTCCAGATCTGCAGCTTCGGGAACACATACAAAAGGATATTATCAAATTCACATTGATACCATTTTTTCTACTACTATATATATATTATCAAGGAGTGGTCATGCTATCTTGACTTCTGATAATCTGTTCTTACAACATTTGATTTCCAAATCATGTAACGTCTCCATTCTGTATTAAAGCCACGGGCACAAGCCTGATGAAGTGATTAAACAACTTAGAACTTTTCCTCGAACGCTTAGAACTGGAAAGGTCCATTTCAAAACATATTCCATAACTAGCTGGAGTACCCGTCCTCTGGAGGGAATTTATGTAAATTCATGAGTAATGAAAGGTTATCTTAGGACATGAAAAGTTGCTTCCCTTAAATGAAATTGTAACAAACGCCCATAAAAACAGCAAAATACAAAATGTGAAACCGCAACTTTGCATGTATCTCCGCATGGACCCGATGAACATTTATACCAAATTTGCTGAAGATTCATTTACAGGGGTCGAAGTAGTGGTAAAAAAACACACCTAAAAACCGCAAAATGCAAAATTGAAAATGTGTATGTACCCCCGCATGGATCTAATGAACCTCATAGACATACAACAAACTGTACTCTTATATTTATATAGATGCTTGAAATGAACGATACTTTTGTAATCCTCACGCTCGTGACTACCACCAATCTTACCCTTAACAGAATCTAGAAATTAACACAGACTCTAGATGTGTAGGCATTTGTATAAATATAATTGAAACTGTAATATAACACAGTAAGTAGCGCGTGCAAAGATGCTGCTGATTGTGTTATCCTAAAAGCCACTTCCTCTTGAATTATAAATAACGTTAGGAAGTAGTTCCACTACAGGCCTACAGTTTTAATAGTTTCTTTCAAATATTAGGTGATTCAACATCTCGTGTGGACTAACTAACAAGACACGCTGCGCCCTCTCTACCCATATGGTGACAAAGTTAGGCACAATTCGTTCATGCTGTATACTGATACCTTATATTTAAACACCTCGCTTATTATACATATGTACATAATATCCAGCTGAATTATTTTAAAATAAACACTTACTCTGTTTTGGTTGCAGGTTAGTTATTAACAAGGCCGTACCGTGGGTAGTGCGAGCTGTACGTTCGCGCAGGGCGCCATCAAACATCGGTACGGCACTGGTTATTAAGATGTATTCAATGGTAAGATAGAATTTGGCGTTTCTGAATCAAATAACTTCGCTTTGATTTCAAGTTCATTAGGTATTTACATAATAGTGATCCTATTCAAATTAATTGAATTACTTCAGATTGCATTTAAGGTGATTATGTACAATTAATTGTTATTTTGGGTTTGTCTTAATATAAATCTTTTTTATATTTACGTTACTCCCATATTACCTTCTCCGTTTTCGGCATACTTATTTTCAATGAAACTTAATTAGCCTTAGCCTTATTACGTTAATATATAAATATATGATGTTTAGGTTCATTACAATTAGGTTGTCTAAAGCTTAGGTAAATATGTTCAAGTTGATTACTAGAAAAATTGATTAAACTAAAGCTGATTAAATCTGGGTTTCAACAAGATCACGATACTATGGATATTCTTGTCACAGAATTATTAACTTTGAGTTTGAGGCAAGTGTGTAATACATTACATCTTCGTAACCACATTATAGAAAAAAATAACCTTTTGCACTAGATTTTATATTTCTTTTATTTTAGTTAAGTAAAAAAATACCAGGTTAGTGAATATAAAAAAATATATATATATATAACCTGGACGTACACTGCCTTACAACACAACACGACCATTCATAATGCTTAAATCAGTATTTATCCTAACTGAGGACTGTCCGCGCATAGCCGTCTCCAATGTTTGAAGGCAGCCAGTTAACAGTACCCATTGCCAACACTTGTGCTACTCTTATTGGATCGAATACTGGGAACTGACCATCACTCTTACAGTGAACCCATGGTTCCTCAAAGTACTAAACACGTATTACAGAAATGGGTCGCGAACCATGAATCTTCTAATTCACAGCCTAGACACGCTAACCGTAAAGCCACGCCCAGCTCAAGCAGAAATTACACACATTCGACTCGCAATCTGAGGGTTGCGGGTTCGAATCCTCGTCCCACCAAACATGCTCGCCCTTTCAGTCATGGGGGCGTTATAATGTGATGGTCAATCTCACTTTTCGTTGGTAAAAGAGTAGCCCAAGAGTTGGCGGTGGGTGGTGATGACTAGCTGCCTTACACTGCTAAATTAGGGACGGCTAGCGCAGATAGCCCTCGTGTAGCGTTGCGCAAAATTCAAAACAAGCAAACAAATCTTCAAGTATTTTTCGGAGTATATTCTATTTTCCATCGTGCAGGTTTTAAACTTTGGGTCAACTAAGTGATAGCAGGACTGTACAGTTTTCTGAAATAATGTAAACGAATTTTCAATGCTTCTGGTGACTCTTTTAAAGGTGAGTTTTCAAAGAAGCCTTTCTTGTCTCCCAACGCGTCTTCCTCACTGACCTTCTCTTCTAGGTTGTTGACTCACTAATAATACCACTGTAGGTTCCTTACTGCAGTATTAGTTTGTTTATGTTTGTTTGTTTTTTAAATTTCGCGCAAAGCTACACGAGGGCTATCTGCGCTAGCAGTGTAATTTAGCAGTGTAAGACTAGAGGGAAGGCAGCTAGTCATCACCACCCACCGCCAACTCTTGGGCTACTCTTTTACCAACGAATAGTGGGATTGACCGTTACATTATAACGCCCCCACAGCTGAAAGGGCGAGCATGTTTGGTGTGACAGGGATTCGAACCCGCGACCCTCAGATTGGGAGTCGAGTGCCTTAACCACCTGGCCATGCCGGGCTGCAGTATTAGTGTTACAACATTTATCCAATGATTTGCAAATGCATTTCATTATTTAAGGTTTATTAATTTGTGATTCATGAAGAAATAAAAGTGATATCAAAGAAAATCAACAAACAGAGGAACATTATTGACCACTTGTAACTTTTGGTGTATTAGATATAGTTATGGTAAAAAAAAATATTTGCATCAAAATAACTAATTTTATTCTGGTTTCTCTCAATGATAACCATCTTTAAATCTTTTAATCCAAGATGATCTGACGATCTATAACACGTCCTGACTTGATCCTGAAGACATCAAGTTATGGAAATATATTTTCACTCCTTGGAGTCACAGTTCCACGGACCCTAAGATGATATGTAGATCTATAATTTGTTCTCTACAATTTCCTGGCTTGATCTTCAATATACTTTCGTTTCTGGAGACATGTCAAGCCAGATACATTTACTTTTTCGTCATCAGTATTGAATTACGTTTAAAAGAAGATGGCTACTGTCACTGGGGTCATAGCCCTTACATTCTTGAAAGTGCATTTGCAGAATGTCACATTCAATTGTGGCACTGAATGGAAAATGACGGAACCATCTGGGATTTCTTTATACCTTAGTAATCGTCAGAACAATGCACATTAATGTAATACAGAAATCATGTATGCATCAAGTTTATCAAGAATTGATTTACTTTTTGCATTTCTTACTCAAGACAGAAGGATTGCGGATTGGTCGTAAAAAGACAAGAAAGTGCAATATAGGGATTCTCTGTCTTGCAAATAACTGATCTCAATCTCTTTCATCAACATTTCTTTTTTTAAGTGACACTAAGTAAATAATTTTATAAGTTTATGTTTTTATGTGCACTCCTATTTAGCAGTCATAGTTCTTTTCGAAATTTCCCAAGAAGCTGCAGTGTGTAGGTATATCGACAGTTTAAGACCCCAGGATACACAGCTGTTTTCATTTCATCAGCTTCTCCGGTAATGAGATGCAACCGGGAAAAAAGAGAAATTCTGAAAGGAAAAATTTTGCCCGAGGCTTTAGCTTTGTGTGAATTCACAATCTTCTGTGCTTGGCGCCCTTAAGATTCCAGAATCGAATGTGCTCCTGTATGTATGTGTGTTTGCGTCGTCTCCAGTGTCACCAGGGGCAACGGAGGGTACACTAACTCGACTTGCTGCAGGCATTTTCAGGCTCAGCAGAGAAACTGGGTTTGGTTGAGCTGGTATTTAACCTCAGGGGCATCAATAAAGTTTGTTAGGATGTTAAAAAAAGCATCAAAAGTAGGCGTCGGGTATATATTTTCTGGCTTGGTAATTCTAAGCCAATGATACTTTCGGGATTGGTAATTCTAAGCCAATGATACTTTCGGGATTGAAATAAATCGTCAAAGTCGGGTGTTGTGGCGGGTTGGATTTAAAAGTGTGAACCACACATGATCAAGTATCGATTCGGGTAGTCTTACAGTAACGAAGTCGAAACAAAAGCCACTTTATAGAAACGGGCTATCATGAAAAGATGCTGGCTCTACCTCTTATAAGCACGTGGTGATCCAGGTGCTATACTGAGCGCGTGCGGTTGTGGCCAAGTAGGACCGCCTGCCGCGCATCCATCGATCCTCGTCCAGTAGCCCGAGGCTGTCTTAACTAACTGCCAACTTTACAGGGTTCGGCCTTGGTTTGCTGCAGGGCGAGTACTGGCGCTAACAAAGAGAGAGAAAGAAAAAAAATAGGGCTTTAATGGCTGGCGGCCAACCAGCCTAACAGCCCTGCCTGCCTGCCATGACGCAGACTGCCCCTGGTCATGATTAACCCTAGCAGCCTGTAAGGACTCCTCTAGCAAGGAGAGCTGTATCGGACCCAGCCGTGTCAGTGTTGGCTTGTTCTTCGGTAGTGCGTCGACGACAAACTATGGCAGCCCGCGGTGCAGAAACGCGCTCATTACCCGCGAAGGTCTCTCCGGTTCCGCCGCGCCCGAGCCTAAGTCCTTCCGCTGCAGCTGTTCTCGAATCTGCCGCTGCCTACGCGGACAGATTGGCATTAGCACGGTAAGAATTTTAAAGTCATTGTTTCTTAAAATTGACTCTTTTTTTTCAGTAGTTGTGTTTAGTAAAGCTGCAATAATAAGCATATTTTGATTTTTAATTGCAACGAAATCTCTCAAAGATGCTGAAAATATTCAAGCGCATTTATTTAGCTTCTATACATTACAACATTTGATCTTAGTTTTCCAAACTTAACATGAATGAATACTTGTCTAATCCGAGGCTGCATGAAACTATATTTTTTTACATCATGATTTGATTAAAATTGTCATTTGATTTCATAACACTAAAGTAAAACATAGATACTAACTGACAAAATCATTACGTGGTCATCAGTTCAAACTGTAGCCACTTCTTGTGGTTCCCTCCCTAGCTTTATATGGGGACTTGCTTCAGCTTGAATGTGTTATAATAGCACATTTTATTTTCACGAGATTTTTCACAAGTGATATATATATATATATGCAGTATATTTTAAAACAACATAGGTCGTTCTTCAAATGGACACAAATAGTATTTGTATTGTATTCTCCCCTTTCACCTAAACATTTTTATTTTATCCACTTGACCCCAGAGGCTTAGCGGTAAGCCTGAAGGCTTATAGCGCTAAAAACCGCTTTTCGATACCCGTGGTGGGCACAGAACGGATAGCCGAATGTGTAGCTTTGTACTTAACAAACAAGTTTATCCACTCATTATATAATTCTATCTTAAGAAACTTTTATCTGTTGGTTTCTCAAAACAGAGTATGGAGATGAGTATATATATATATATATATATTAACTTAAAAGCCCCCCAGTGGCACAGTGGTATGTCTGCGGACTTACAACGCTAGAATCCGGGTTTCGATACCCGTGGTGGGCAGAGCACAGATAGTCCATTGTGTAGCTTTGTGCTTAATTAAAAACAATTAACTTAAAAATTGCATAAGTGTACTTTGTGGTATTCATGTTATATGTTCCAAGTTAGTGTATATGTAACTCTATAAGGTAGCATTTTAATGGAATCAACAGACTCTGTCACTTTTTTATACTTAAAATGCCCATAAATACTTATTGGCACCTAAGTCTGAAAACTCGTTATCATAAACTGCGAGGTATGTTTGATTTTCGAAACTTAATCCGATTACAAAAATAGAAATACTACTTTGAAATTACACGAAAAATGATGACATTGATATTGTGATAGTAATTGTAATTTAGTTCGTTATAAATGTCTACAATTACACCACTGATGAAAGTACATTCTGATAATCTGTTGTTTAATTTTGATTATTTAAATATTCAAGCAGTTAGTGTTTAACGTGCTATTAATAATATGGTATGCTAAGGTTCTCATCTGCTAGAAACCATGAGCTCTTCTGCTAATCAAGTCTTCGTAATAACCCTAAGCCAGTCAATTAAAGGCTGCTATAAAATAACTATAGACGAAACTTTTCAGCTCGGTGTTTGCTTGTTTGTGTTAGAATTTTCTCGCAAGACTATACAAAAGGCTATCCACGATGGCTGTTTCTAGACTAGAGAGAAGACAGCCAATCAACAGCATCCACTGTTAAATCTTGGGTACTCTAATCGAACAGTGTGATTTGATCGTCACTTTTATAGTGCATCCGTAGCCCCTCAAATGCGGAGCGAGTTTTTGTGACAACGGGATGATTCCTCGGATTCAAAGTCCGAACACGATAATAATCTTAAGCCACGCCTGATCCTGTTAAATCATGATCACGTGATTCTACAAGACAATACTTTTTTGATGGTTCGTGTAATAAAGGACTACTATTTTCAATTTTTGTTTGTTTGAATTTATGCACAAAGCTACACAATGGGCTATCTGTGCTCTGCCCACAACGGGTATCGAAACCCGGTTTCTAGCGTTGAAAGTCCGCAGACATACCGCTGTGGCACTGGGGGGGGGGCTATTTTCAATTTCAAGAACTCGTGCTTAAAGACAGATTCGGCGATTTGATCCTTTGTAGTAGAAAAGGAACGGCGATGACTCGCGTGTCAAAAATGGTTGGATGCTTCTGTTATCTATTTCTATGTCCCTGACTGTTCTTCTTTAAATTTAGACATAATTGACTCTAAGAGATAAATAAAAATGTGAGAATACTAGTGTATAGCAAAAGTTTTCCTTCATAAGTGCTATTCTCTAAAATCAGCTTATCTGATAAGATGGTGTGTATCTGAGGACAACACAAATTCTCAAAGGATTCGATCTGATGAATATCTAATAAAGAATAAAAGTCGTTACTCTTTTTTTTTTATTATTCAATTTACATAACCTCAGTTGGTCAAATAATTTAAAAGATTTTTCGATGTTCTATTTCATTTCTGGCGAGTTTACAGACTAAATTCCACGGCTTGATTACCCGCGGTGTACAGAGCGCAGTTAGCCCAGTGTGTGGCTTTTTGCTAAAACAAACAAGTCAAATTGAAATAAATGCTATATAAGTCCATGGCACGCAAAATATGAAATACGCGTAGTGTCTAATACTTTTAAAACATTATTCTGCTTTTATAAGAAATATTAGTTACTCTGTACGGTGTTTGAATTAACAGTGGTCTTTAGTAATCATTTTAATGTACAAAGGTTTAGATTTTAAAACGAAAAGATATGTGGTTAATTCTCATTTACACATTGACTTTTCAGTTCAACTAAAACTTGCTACCGTACTATTTAATTAAATTTTATACAGGACTATTTTTCAAAATATTATCTATACTTATAAGCCTGTTATTGAATATTTGAACCTAATTAACTATTTCTTAACTTTAACGAAAGTTCATAATTATCATCATTTCGACAAGTTCAGTTCATAGATATATATTATTGTACAATAGTAAATTTCACTCCATAAAATTTAACTTGTACTTGTCTAAATTATGGTAGTTTGTTTGTTTTGAATTTCGCGCAAAGCTACACGAGGCCTATCTGCGCTAGCCGTCCCTAATTTAGCAGTGTAAGACTAGAGGGAAGGCAGCTAGTCATCACCACCCATCGCCAACTCTTGGGCTACTCTTTTACCAACGAATAGTGGGATTGACAGTCACATTATAACGCCCCCACAGCTGAAAGGGCGAGCATGTTTGGTGTGACAGGGATTCGAACCCGCGACCCTCAGATTGCCTTAACCACCTGGCCATGCCGGGCGAATCAAGTAATAATTCCCTGTTCCAAAATATTGTTGGCTAAGCCAGTCGTTTCCAACTTAGGATTCGCGAAAACCTTAAACATTAAAAAGTCAATAAACCCACACCTCAAAATTGGAAGGTTGGTTTGTTTGTTTGTTTTAGAGCAAAGCCACATTGGGTTATCCGCTGTTGTCCACCCCTGTCCCACCGGGGGACAATAGGAAGGCAGTCTCGGTGAGTTACCAGCATATTCCACTATCCACCACTCGATGTTTGCATATAGTTCTCTCACCATTGAATCATTTCTTTTAATTTACCTTTTTATTGTCTCGCGATGGGCCAGCGGTAAGTATCAGGACTAAGAAACGCTAAAATCCAGGGTTCGGGTCCACGCGTTGGACAGAGTGAAGGCAGCTAATTGTGTAGCTTTGCACTAAAAACTAGCAATAACAGCTTTTTTTATTAACATAAACCACTCCGAAGTTGTTGTTTTTAAAACAAATTATATGCCGCTGACTCAACGTTCTGACTGGGGGATTGTGGCATAAAAAAAGGTGGGAACCGCTGTCCACAATACCGTAAAGTATTCAGTTAGTAATGCAAGACAATAATCTTGAAAAGGTAAAAAATACATAACCATCATGCTTTCAACTATAGTTTCACTTCTGTCTCGTTTACAAAATAATAGTTGAATTACTTTAAAGTTTTGAATGTACTCTTTTATTATTATTAGTACAAGAAATCAAACTTTATAACGTTCAGTTTATATCGGAAAATGTTTTAGGACTATGATGATTTCCAGATACATGTCTTTCTCACTTCACATTTATGTATACATATATAGTTTTTTTTCTTGATATATATTTTAATGTGGAATATATGATTGGACTGACGGGTCTGTCTTGTTACAAACAATCTACGCGAATGAACGTGAAATACGGGTTTATGGGAATCCAACAGTGAGAGAAATGCAGAAAACAGATGTGTTTTTTTTTCTGCTGGGTCCTGTGTAAAATTACAGGATTTTATAGCATTTTATACGCAAAACGTTTCTGCATCAAATACGAACTTAATTTGTGTTTCGGACTACCTTGAAAATATCCTTGAATACGAACATTACACCATTTCGTTCATAGTAACGTTGTGGTTCATAATGCTAGAAGTAAAATGTACCCAGCGATGTCATGCTTCCTACCAAAACAGAAAGTCCTTCCCAGGACTTCCCTGAGAGGTGGCCGCAGATTATTAACCAAAACCTAGGATACAAATTAAGTAGTATTTTTTATATAGTAATAAAAAGATAATGAAGTAATAATTAAACTTACGTCATCATACAGGCCATTACCCGTGACGACGATTGTACTTAAATACGTCAATATAATTTTGATACGCGGTGTCATTACGATCATACCGAACATGTTTTATGTGATCATGTTAATATACATTATACTTGATAAAAGTTGTTACACTGTGTAATAACATTTCCGACACATAAGCTACAAATCTAAGAAATGACATTCTGTTCTTATCAGGGCGACAGAACGAATGTTTTAAAATTTCGTTTCTAACAAGTATTCTAATATGAGTGTCATGTTGTTGAGATAGATTTGACAATTAAAACTCAAACAAGTCGTGGGAACGACGATGCGAGACAGAATTGTTTAATAATATCAGCGCTTTACATTAAATGTTTTCTATTTTGTGAATCGGATTCATGACCCTTTAACCGTCAGACTGCGGAGGTTTTCAGGAGCAGTCAGAGCGTGAGAAAGGCTGTTGGTAAATAGGTCATGAAACACAACGTGAAAAGAAGGCCTCGTGACAGCCTCGAAATGTGATGTTTTAAAGACTTGTGTCGCCCCTTGTTAAATAATACGCACTGAATCTGTACGAAGCAAAGCGTGACTAGCTGATAATTTATTATTAACAGCATGTTTACAGTTCTAAACTAAACTTGTTATGACTACAGACAATTAGTGTTTCTTAGCTTTAGCCTGAGGACTTTTCTTTCTAATTGTCATTATTGCTCTTGATTTTATAGTATAAAGCTAATGAGAAGTAATGCGGCTTCGTAGGCAGTTTTAGGATTAACGCTTTTTAACTAAATGTCAGTAAAGTACCGAACGTTAATGTATAACCGGAAGCGAATATATCATACTAATTAAGAAAATGCAAGAAAGAAACCGACTGTAGTAGAGAGCTGGATAGTGTTTTGATGTAAATATTTCATATATTAAGTAAGCGTACTACGGCGTAGATATGTATCGATCGAAAATCACATCGTACACTGAGGCGTAAGAGGCTACGGTGTTTATTTTCCTTGAGGTTACAACAGGAAAATAAACGTTGATTATTTATAAGTTTTGGTTTTGAGTAGATTGTGATTGATACTATATCGATGTGTCTTGTTGATTAAAATGGATCTAAATTAAAGGCGAGTTCCAAATACTAATAAAAACCGCGTGACGCTTATTAGAGATGGACAAGGGTGCAATTAATATACGACACGGTACACATGATTTTTTTTATCTTAAATCGTTGAATTTGATGTCATTTACTGCTTCAGTAAATAATAATGTTTCATCTATTTTCATAGTAATCTCTCAAGAAGAATACGTGATTTTATGAATATTATTATAATAATTTGTATCGTAAAAAGTTTCTTTTTTGTCTTACTTATAAACGAAAATCTGAAAGGGACGACTAATTAAAATTAGTATTTCACACCACTGAGTGATTATATCGTAAAAATCGATGTGCGTTTTGCGTGGAATAGTTTTTTCTAGCAAACTTTATGTGACACATTTCCTCAAAACATGTGACATTTTAAAAATGTATATTATGACCGTTGAATAGAGTATATTATCTCGGAATGGAGTTTTTAAATTGTATACTAATAAAATGGGGATCATTTGAGTATTTTAATTATGTACATCGTGTATAAGCATCATTAGTATTCTTTCCATGATGATATATACGTTAAACATATCATGCAGCTTATATTTAATTGATGTTTTATTAACGGTTTGACGACAGTAATATTTTCTATTCTTCAGACCTTTATGGCTCACCTTTAGCGATCATATTTACTATGCTCTTAAGTAACTGGCCTTCACTTGCGAATCAATTATAAGGGATAAAATATTCTAACAGATTTAAAAAAAAAACACATCGTAGAAAATATTACGGGCATTAAAATAATTGCAATGAAAATTTCAAAAATATAATTGTTGTTTCAAAAATCCTAACCCTTCTTGCGTAAGTTTGTCTCCAGATATGCGTTTTCCTGTGTTATTTAACTTCTTGTTTTCCCTAAGATAAGTATTACAATTTATATTTCTTTAGGCACATGATAATTCGTTAAGCCTTATTAAGAAATGCGCGTTCCTTACGTATAGTAATCGTATCTTCTCAGTTTCAGTATTCAAGAAAGAAAAATTATTCTGAAATAAACCAGTTAGGGACCAGTAAAATGAGATAACTCCTATTCTTGGATAGATGAATGGTAGTTGGATTTGTTTTGAATTTTGCGCAAAGCTACACGAAGGTTATCAGCGCTAGCAGTCCCTAATTTAGCAGTGACAAACTAGAAGGAAGACAGATATTCAACACCACCCACCGCCAACTCTTGGTCTACTCTTTTACCAACGAATAGTAGTATTGACCGTCATGTTATAACGTTCCCACGGATGAAAGTTTGAGCATGTTCAGTGAGGGGTATTCGAATCCACGACCCCCAGATTGCGAATCGAGCGCTTTAACCACCAGGCCATATCAAGCCGCTGAGTGGAAGAGCACTGTTCTTGTTAGGTAGGGGTTCAGGGTTCAAGTCCCGGTCAGGAAGTTACTTTTCGTTTGTCGCTTTTGCATGTAAAATGTGAAAAAATAGATTATGCACAAAATGCAAAGCCATAAGATCTATGTCTTGAAAGTATAATGCTCAGCATAAATCTTTAACCATAACTTTTAAAAAGTTATACTTATGTAGGCCGTGCACGGCCGTATAAACGTAATTCTAAATCATGTTTAATGCAACATTTTGAAATCTGATTGAATGATTATGTAAGAGACAAGAGAGTACAAATCTATATGAAACTTGTTGCCAACACGATATAATCTTGTGTATTTGAAGACTTGGAACAAATGTAATTTCCGAAAGGCTTGCTTGATATAAAAATTCTGGACAATTTTGTTTTTTTGCTTCTAAATAAGCCAAAGCTACACAATGGGCTATCTGTGCTCTGCCCATCACGGGTATCGAAGCCCGGTTTCTAGCGTAGTAAGTCAGCAGACATACCGCTGTGCCACTGGGTGGCAATTCAGGATAAACAGAGGAACTTTGACAAACTGATTAAAAGAAAAATCATCGTAGAAATCACAATTGTTTGACTAAAATACATAAGTCTTTTCCAATAGAACAGTCTTTAAGCCAATGGGTCATGTGCATTAAAAAATACATAAGTTTTAATAATACTACACAGAAATATCAATAACGCGACTACTAGAACTGGTAGATTTTAATTAAGACTGATATGCAATATAGAATCAATTAATACGTTATATTTTTCTGAGTGAATAATAAATAGTCACACTGGCAGTTATAAATGTCTCTAGCTTCCTGTAATAGGAGTATAACTACTGTTATGCCTTTTAAAATAAATATAT
Organism: Limulus polyphemus; assembly: GCF_000517525.1. NCBI lineage: Eukaryota > Metazoa > Arthropoda > Merostomata > Xiphosura > Limulidae > Limulus > Limulus polyphemus. The sequence continues at coordinate 215,520 of NW_013665708.1, read as the reverse complement.
ATATAAATACGATAGCCAACTGGCAAGTCTATTTAATATTAACTTCCGATCAAAGCAGGCTTAGGTCAAAAATAAAAATCTACGTGGTAATGAATATAGCTCATTAAATATACTGTTCTTTTGTTCCTATTTATAAATATTAGAATGCAAAGTTTAATTAATTAGGTATCCTGTCTGTTAGCATGGCCTGGTGGTTAGGGCGCTCGACTCGCAACCTGGGGGGTCGCAATTCAAATCCTCTTTGCTGAATATGCTCGCCCTTTCAGCCGTGCGGTCGTTATAATGTGCGGTAAATCCCACTATTTGTTGGTAAAAGAGTAGCCTAAGAGTTCGGCCAACTTAGGAGGCTTAGGTTAGTTCTAAGTCCATAACTAAACTAACAAGCAGAATAATCTATAACAGTAATTAAAATTAAAAACAATAAAAATAAATGTATTAAACATTTTAACTACTACCATTAATGAAAGTAATTTTAAAGAAAGAATAGAGTTTATCTTGTGGATCAGACGAACACTAGCTGTTGGCTTCAAGTTGAACAGTTTAACATCAGTATAACTCTGCATTTGTTAAAAGAAAATCTATTCAGTTAAAGTGTAATTTCTATCCTGAATAATTTGTGCGTTGTTTTTAAGTAAATTATTACACCATCTTTTCTTTTGCGTTATGTTTTTCTGCCTTTATCAAACAACCTCCAACTCATCTTTTTGAGTAAATTCTGAGACTAGACACTATATGCTATGTAATATCGGATAGTTCAACAAAACTATGGGTTTTCCACGAAACACCATGTTTGATGAAGCCCTCGGGTGAGAAGGATGCCGCTTTCAAAGTACTTGTAGCTCTTGATCCTTGCTTTTGTGAGTGTCACGGCTTTTAAAAGAATTAGATAGGATAGAAGCACTGGTTGATAAAACCCCACCAGGGAACAATGTGGAAAAAAACAACAACTAAATGTATGACCACGTGTAAGTCTAATCTTACTTTTAAAAGAACGTGGAGATGCGTTAGAAAGTAATGCTACTGTTCAAGGCTTCTTTCATTTCTGTTAAATCTTCTTTTTCTCGCGAAATATTCGAGATTTGTGTTTTGGGTAATCATTTTTATCATTACATAAGGCATACAGCTACCAAGAATTTATTCACTAATGTCTAAGTCCTTAAAGAATTGAACCATGGAAACGGCTGGATGACTTCGCTTTCATTGGAAGAGAACCACAGTGATTAGGATTCTTTTGACGCACACCTCTCTCATTACTGTGTGTATATGTATACATGTATATATATAATTAATTAACAAACAATATGATTCTAAGGATATATTAACATTTAAACCATTTTCTATTAGTATCTCATATTTCTTATCTACGTAATGTTTTGGGCTCAGTCAAATTAAAAAAAAAGGTAGTATTAAAAATTGTATATATTATAAGTCACTGAAACGTTGTGGTAGTATTAACAATTGTATATATTATAAGTCACTGAAACGTTGTGGTAGTTGATAAGATTTATCATACTTTTCTTTCAGATCGTTGCTAAAGACGAAATTAGATCAGTTTGAAAAGTTGAATAACAGTATTTTGACATTTCTATGATTCATTATTAAAAAATGAAATAAATCAGGGTATCAGTTCTTTTAGAAAGTCAAGTCGATCTTTGCCCTCTAAGGTCATTGAGTAAAAAATGTGGACTTTGTCAATTTTCTATATTTCCTTTAGATTACTCAGACAGTAGAATTAGAAACTATTCTACATTAGTCCTAAATGTTTTGCAGAGATGGAAATTCATTTATGTGAAGTTGGACTGGTCTTTTTCTTACAGTCCTTATATTTTAACTTTGCATGCTTGCATTAATTGCAGAATCAAAAGTTTGAATACCTTTAGAAATCAACTAATTATATCCATGTATTAATAAAACAAGACTTGTTAATGAAGACTTGTATTAAAGGTACTTATTAATTTACCCCTCAGTGGCATAGCGGCAGGTCTGAAGGTCTATAACGCTAAAAACCGGGTTTTGGTACCCGTATTGCTTAATTACAAACTACAAAAAAAAACTTATTAATTTCATCAAAGAAGAACAATTGAACATTCAGTTTCAGTGGTAAAATTATTTTACGAAAATATAAAGAAACCTAATAGAAAAATTTGTTAAGAAAACTCTTAACAATGCAGCTTATTCCATTCATTGTAATTATCAAAAATGATTGCTGTGCGTTTGGTAAAAGGTGGATGACACTTAATCATTAGTTACATGGTATCAGGTCTTTAGTTATTCAATTGCTATTAGCCATTATAAGTTTTATGTGTAAGTTCTGTTTTTAGTCAGTAACTATAGACAAATACCACAGGTTTCTGAGATCTTTATAAGGTAGAACTGGTATTATAATATGTATGAATATAATTGTACTACAGTACACAAGAATGAAATGTTTTCTTATTAAATGTTAACTTTTTTTCGCGAAGTTAATAATACCTACTACATTATGCTACCCAGAGGCACAGCGGCATGTCTGCGGACTTATACCACCGGAAACCGGGTTTCGATACCCATGGTAGACAGAACACAGATAACCCATTTTGTACCTTTGTGCTTAACTACACACAAAATCCTACGTTATTTTGGCCGGGTGTGGCCCAGTGGTTACTTTGCCGAACTGTGAATATGAAGATCCGTGGTTCGTGTCCAGCTGCCGCAAAACATACGCTCCGCACTTTGAAGCCGTGGGTACGCTATAAGAATGTTAGTCAAATTCCACTATTCCATTAGAGATATTCAAGAGTTGGCGGTGGATGCTGTTGAATAACTGCCTTCCTACTAGTTTATGAACTCGAAATTAGGGACGACTAGTGTGGCTATACTTTATGTAACTTTGCGCAAATTTCAGAAAAAAAAGCAAACAAACAAATCCACGATATTTTAATTACGCTTGTGAGAGTGTGCGATTGTCTTAGCCACTAAAATGCACCCTCCGTTGACTCAGTGGTATGTTTACGAGCTTATAACGCTAAAAATCGGGGCTTAAACCTTCCGGTTGGCACAGCATTGACAGCCCATTGTGTATGTAGCTTTGCGATTAACAACAAAACAAATAAACATGCCGCTAAACGATTTTTTTCTCGATCGAGATCGGGAAGGAGGTTTTTAGCAAGCCCCTTATTTGAAGTTCATATATGTAGAAGTGCGTAACAAGTTTATCTGAACCTGACACTTCGTACGAGTGCATGTTTTTTTCAGATTACAATGAAGTTAATTAAAAAGGTTCTTTATGGGTGTTGAAAAAATACTGCATTGAAAAATACCATTTCGTTAATTTAGCCACTATCGGGTCTATACTCCGTTACACAAGCTGCTCTGCTCGACTGAGCTGGCATAATTTTCAAACTCTATATTTATTCTGTCACCATATCAACTTCAGTGCAAAAATGTTTAATTTCCTACTCATATCAATTGCTCTGTAGGTGTATGTTTAGTAAAAAAAATATTTATTTTTTAAAAATAGCATAAAAGGCAAAGCTCATTTTCATTTATTTTGATACTAGCTGACATATATATTCAACGCATAGGTGCCTTAGGGGGTTATATAGAGGGGGGGGGGTTCAGGTACAAATACCGATCCTCTGTATCACTCCCTAGGAAGCCCTGAAGATACATGCCAGGTTTGGTGACAAGGGGTCAAGCGGTTCGCCAGTTATAGGCGGGAACACACATACCTACGAACAATGATTTAGATATCTTCACCTTCTGAATAAACATTGACCATGCTTCTTTTAAATAGTTAACGTGCTGTATATAGGCAGGTTCGAGGTTCGAGACGCAATATGTTGCTGAAAAAATGCTTTGCACTTTCAGTTGTTACAATTTTTGTTACTCTCCCACGATTAACAGTTCTAAATTAGCTTTAAGGCTGACCGTTCAGCCCACGAGTCAAGAAAGATGTTGTTTCTGTTGAAAGTCCCATGTACAGCTTATACGCCGTTTCGTTTTTCAAAACTAAATAAGATATTCAAGATTTACGTCTAAGTATAACTAATAGACAGTATAACTGTTTGTTTTTGTTGCTGATGGATAGATAAAAAAAACCATAAAACAAAAAAGAACCAAAAATATGTCGTGCATTCTTTGCGGATTTTTATATTATTTTTATAAATCTGATTCCAGAGTTAATTTTATCACAGTTATATTAGTTATTGGCTGAACGTAATAACAAAGTAACTGTCATACACAAAGGTGCCTCCCAGTGGCACAGCGATATATCTGCGGACTTACAACGCTAAAATCCTGGTTTCGATACCCGTGGTGGGCAGAGCACAGACAGCCCATTGTGTAGCTTTGTGCTTAATTACAAACAATACAATACACACAAAGGGCTGGGGTTTTACAATAATAATTTTGTAGAACAGGAGAGATGTTTGACAGTAATTACGGTTTAAAATTAAGGACAGTTAACGTAAATAGCCCATGCGCGAAAATCTGAAACAAGTTGTTTAGAATACAAGCCCTATTTTAGCTGTTAGAGAGTCACAACTAAGTATGACTAATATATAAGAATAGAATGGTTCTATTCTACATAACACATCAACATCACCACTTGGAAATAAGAACAAATCCATGGTGAACAGTATATTCAATCCCTCCAAAAACACGTGAGCTAAGAAAAAAAAATCAGAATTTCTGCTTTAGTTCCAACAGTATATGATATCTCTTAAAACAAGGCATTTCGCGCATTTTAGTGTGTAACATCAAGCCAAGACACTTACACGGTAACCATTATTTAACTAGACCTTTAAAGGGAAAAAACTCCTACAGGGAAGTAATATGCAGGTCAGGATATTGCCGATATTATACACATTATCAAGTAGATTATATGTGATTGAAAGTGTGTTTATCTTTAAAGTTGACAATGTGCGAGAAAGAACCGGAAGCAGCAGTGGCACCGGATGACACTCTAGTTCTGAGCTGAGCTATGCGAAATGAACTCTGGTGACCGGGTGAGGGGGAGGAGGTTATTTTGTATTTTTATTAATTGATGTTATTTTTTTTTTCATTCATCGCTGATGTGGCATGCTTTCAAGAATAAATATTTATTTTCAACTTATAAAGACGAAGGTAACTGTCCCAGCTTCGTAGACGAAAACTGAATTGATTATCTCATGCTGCTACCTTTAGGATTAGTATATATTTTAAAATTTGCGAGTGATCAGCTGGCTATGACCACTAGGTGCTCGCTTTGCTCAGTCCAACGTTCGCTACCACACTTGGCATACTTACTGCTTGTTAGAGTTGTTTCCTTCAGCGGCGAATAATATCGAAGTACAGGTTGTCTTGAAACCATTTTAAAGCAAATATTAAATATTTCATAATCAAACTTTGCAAAGTATGCACACTGACCTTTCCTCTCCAATTCATACTAACAAAAAATTAATACTTGCATTATTTTTTATCACTGGACAAAGATTGGAGCTACTAAAACTTTAGAAATTTTCCGGAAAACTCTATGTGGCTTTAGAATCAAAAGTATACAAAGCTGGTAAATGAAAATTTGTAGACCTGTTCTAGAGGTACATAATATTCAAGATAAAACAAAACATTTTTAATTACGGAGAAGAGTAATAAGCATGCATATTTTATGCACAATAAGCAAAACATGTAAACAGAAATGACTATAGTGGCTTTGTTTGATATTTGTTCTACCTAATTCATCTAGTCATTTTAACAGAGAAGTGGCTAAACTACGTCAAATTATTTTTGTGTTGATTTTTGTTACACAGATACAAAATTGTAAACTCTTTCATAAAGAAAACGGCTTTGAAGTTCAACTTTGCACCTAGATTTAGCTCTTAGGTATTGTTCCCTTTGTTTGTAATTAAGCACAAAGCTACACAATGGGTTATCAGTGCTCTGCCCACCACGGGTATCGAAACCCGAATTCTAGCGTTGTAAGTCCGCAGACATACCGCTGTGCCACTGGGGACTTCCCTTTGTTATAAGATACTTTTGAAATAAGCAAACATGTTTCATAGTTCATAACTTTTTACTGTCCAGCTACTACACAAATAGTTGTTAAATATGAATATATTTAATGTTAATATAATGATTACAGCGACACACGTACACTCGACAAAATCTTTCCACTCTTCACTACGGTCTTCAAAGGCATTTTGAACAACAATTATCAGAGTTATTTTATTTATTTATTTTGACTTGATAGATTTTTTTACCGAAAAAGCAAAAAACATTTAGTCTGTTATTAGTTTAAATTTAGCATTACTTTCTCCACGCAAACAGTTGGATAAAACTACATAGTTCTTCTCATGCCCTCGGCCCGGCATGGCCAGGTGGTTAGGGCGCTCGACTCGCAATCTGCGGGTCGCGAGTTCGAATCCCCGTCCCACTAAACATGTTCGCCCTTTCAGCCATGGGGGTGATGGTAAATCCCACTATTCGTTGGTAAAAGAGTAGCCCAAGAGTTGGCGGTGGGTGGTGATGACTAGCTGCCTTCCCTCTAGTCTTACACTGCTAAACTAGGGACGGCGAAATTCAAAACAAACAAACTCATGCCCCCTAGTGGCACAGCGGTATGTCTGCGGACTTACAACGCTAGAATCCGGGTTTCGATACCTGTGGTGGGCAGAGCACAGATAGCCTATTGTGTAGCTTTGTGCTTAATTACAAACAAAAAAATTTGTTTAGCATTACTTTCTCCACGCAAACTGTTGGAGAAAACTATATAGTTCTGCTCGTTTGTTTGTAAAGTCACAATAAGAACTAAAACCGTTGTTAAATAAGACATTTCGCACAGCCTTGAATAAAAACCCTAAAGCCAGAATGGAGGTCGGAGTCAAAAGACCAAAAAGTTAATGAATAGGACTTCAACGATAACTATAACACCGTGTTATATTTTACATATGTTTAAGTATATACTTTTCATTTCGAGATATCTCTATTGAGGCCATTTTAAACCTGAGCATACAAGAAGCTGAAAACAGTTTTACTACGTCTCTTGAGAATGGTAAGTTTCCCCTGTTGAAGCTAGTTGTGTTTTTTTGTATGATTTGTTAATTCTTTAATCACCTGTGCATTGTTATGCCGGTATTTTACAGCTATTTTTGTGTGTAAATTTGCACAGTATTTCTCCTTCTGTAGCAATATCCTTAGCACAATCGTAACGTACTCAACAGCGAGCTGCCCTGTTTATCAGTACACGTACAGACCAGGGAAGCGGTATACTTTAAATTTAATATCACATTCCAGCCAGAATAAGTCCTTAATAACAACGATTTATAAGCTAAGGATGAAATTTTATTGATGGTGGAATATACTAGATGTTTCGATAGTAAAAACCATTTATATTTTGATTTACGCAAATAAATACGCTTCCGAAGGCCGTGGCTGTTTGTTCACACCTACACATTTCTAGTCAGTTCGATACAGTACGATTTGTGCTTAAACTGAGAGATTCAAATGACAATATGCCTACCACTTAATACACAATAAGATGCAAAACAGTTATTAATAAGATTTAACATTTTGTATAACTGTGACGTACACATAAGCTTCAATTAAGTAATGAGTAGCTAATAACCGGTTTATTGTTAAAACTTGCATGAATGTTTATTTTAACATAACTTATTCACTAACGAGCTCTCGTCATAACACGTGCAGATTTATGTGTGCGCGTGTGTATAAGAAAGGTGAATTATGAACAGATATGTATCCCTCCAATCACAAATAGACTAGGACTAACAGAAATTTCACTTGCTAATTTCGTATCTTAATTTCTTCGCCAAGACACAAACTCAGTTTTAAAGAATTGAGTTTAAACAATTGAACTGACTAACAGTAACACAGATAAACTGAATAAATCTTGCGTTGATTACTCGTTAATTGACAAACTCTCTACATCACTCTAGCCTAACTTGTTTTTCATATATATCGCTGAAATTGTTTCCTAAACTTTGGAGAAAGTTCCAGACATTAAGGCTATGTTTACCACGTTATGTTAAACTTCCTTGCAGCTTAACAAACTTCGAGAAACATCTAGAGTAAAAAATCATAAGGTACGACAATACATATATATATATATTCATTATGTATTGTACATTAAAAAAGGTTTCTTTGTTTGTTGTTAAGCGCAAAGATACTCAATGGGCTATTTGTGATAATATGTCCACTACGGGTAATGAAACCCAGATTTTAGCGTCGTAAGTTTGATGAAGTTCAGCTGAGCTACTGGGGCCTAAAAGGAAAGAATAAATTCAAATTCGCACCGAAAAAAAAAGAAACGCTTTAGAATCCTACGACGTCTCTGAGAAAGACGAAGCTTCCCCGGGAAGTGCACACGTAGAAACTAACTTAAACTTATTGCTGAAGATGTGATCGTAAGAAACAAAAACTACCGAAAATAACTTTTAATTTACACACTTATGATGATTCAAAAATAAATACCAGACAACAGCCATATAGTTCTTACGTTAGGTGCTCAGAAAGTGCTATAAAATTTTAATACAAACATTACGGCAGTATAAATACATATGTTAGTTAATCTTTACAAAAAATGTTTAATCTAATTTTTGCCAGTCTATCTTCCAACCGATCTTTATTTTTTTGCATCTGTGTTGCAGATTATTTTTTCTATACGTTTACCACTCGTTTTCTCTCCCATACGGCCCCTCGATGGTTCAGCGGCATGCCTCACAGCTTACAACACTAAAATTGTGGTTTCGATACTCGCTGTGGCCAGAGCTCATTGTGTAGCTTTGGGCTTAACTACATGCAAACAAACAAAACAAAATCCTCCACGAGAGCATAGTGAAAACATTCGTTTCTCTCCTTTTCTATTTGTCTATCATTGGATCTTTCCATCAACAGGCAGGAGTGGTCTAGTGGTTAACATGCTAGACTGAAGATCCAAGGATCCATGGTTTGCGATCCGATGATGCAAAAGAAAAACAACAACAGAAAAAACAGCACTTCGTACTTTGAGGCTGTGAATGATTTAAATAATGACGCTCAAATCCCATTATCCGGTCGGACAAGAGTAGCCCAAGAGTTGAGGGTGGGCGCAGGTGACTAGTTGATTTCCCTCTAGTGAAGCTAGTCCGTCATTTAAAAATTTGGAAGACCACAAAAACACACACACACACAAAAAGAAGTGTTGTAATTTAAGAAACAAAGATAGTGATAAAATCCATTTTTCAGAGAATCCGAGAAAGAAACAAAACAACAACCGAAATTAAATCAACCAGAGAAATGAAGTGTAATTTCTCCGTCAAAAAGTATCTTTATTTCAAGACTTCCAATATTTGGTGTCATGATTCAACTTGGAACGATAACATCTTAAAGCAACTGGATCCACAAAGTTCTATTTAAATGCTCTATTACGTTAAAGGCAGCTGTTTCAAAACATTTTACTCAGTTTATCAAAACGATCGATATCTTGTGACGAAAAATATTTTAGAGATATTATTTCGGGTTATAAAGTATTGAAATCACCTTTAAATAATTTGATTTTATTGTTTTAGATCACAGCTACATAATGGGCTATCTGCGCTTTGTCTACCACGCAGAATCGAACCCTGGTTTTTACATTATAAGTATACAAACCTACCGCTGAACAGCTGTGAGACGAAACAAAACAAATTATACTTTTGCAACAGATTTTAACAAACATATTATCATAACCTAGTTGAAAAGATATTAGTAGCTCAGCAGTATCATCTAAACCTGATGGATTAGGTGACATGACAACTATATTACTCTAGTTAATAAAGTTGTATCTTTATTTTTACCTAAAACGTTTTAAACAGCTAAACAATTAACTAATTAGGTAAAAAATATACATGTGTATTTATAAAACATACCTTTATATACTTCTTTAAAATTATAATTACGTGTGTGCATCAATACAGAGAGATTAGATCTGTCTTCTTCGGGAGGTGAACGTAAATTCACTTTTGAAGCAGAAATCTCTTCCTTCTAAAAACGCTTGAGTCATTGCTCAATCAGTGTTCAATGTCATCAAGATATAACCACAGCTGCACAAGTTACATCCATCCTATGCCTGTATCCAGCGGCAGAGAATTTTTGTATACACATAAAAGAAAGTAAACTGTCGTTTTATATCTTGTTGATTTATTCTAATAAGTTCTTCGGTGGATCAGCGGTCAGTTTACGAACTTACAACGCTAAAATCCGGGGTTATATTACCTGCGGAGGAAAGAGCGCAGGTAACTAATTGTGCAGCTCTGCGCCAAAACAACAACGAAAGCATATGTTCTGTAAAGTTTACTGTTTTTATTTGTATCCTTTGCACTAATATGTATTCACAGATCAATGGATCTGTGTCTAATAGGATATGTGAGGATATATAACTTACCCTATATTTGAGGATATATATATCACTTACCCGTATATGTGATGATACATAACTTACCCGTATACCTTAGTTTTGATTAGGTTTTCTTGAAGAGAAGTGCAGTGGCGTCATGACCATAGGCCACGGGTGGGCACGGACTCCCAAATGCTTTCCATATACTGTTTTAATAATTATAAATCCATATATAAATACTTGTTTAAATATGTTCAAAATATTTGTGTCCTGGAAACCGATCAGTTGATCGAAGCAGCAATGAACATTTAATAATATGAAAACTAAAAGACATCCCACTTAGTGTTTGTATGATTGTTATTATTAACACGCCACAACAAATCTCTATTTTGACTCAGAACTGTTACCTAGAATTACATTTGATGGAGTCAAAATAGGGATTTGTAGTTTTAAAAAAAATAATATCTACAGTTTCTCCAGCCTTGTTTGTTTACTTTTTACGATCCCTATTTGCAAACTTTTAAATTCCCAATTTTTTTATTTATCTTGTTTATTGGCTTTTTTCATGCCCAACTATAGGCAAAGGAGTACTTGATATAGTAATTAACTTTTACATTACACATGGCTAGAAGCTAGCTGACACAGTTCATGATGATTTACTGTAGCTATTGACTGTGCGATCGCGTTAATTCGAGATGTGAAATGTTAATCTGTAGCTGGAGATTGTCATGGAGATTTTTTGGAAAATATAGTAAATATTTATAGTTTCTGTGTAACCAAATTCTATATATATAATGCATAGCAATGGGCAAATATATGCCTAGACTAAGACATCGTTTTAAATAAACTTTCGTGTCTTTTAAGGTAATTATTTTACGAATGTGTGTAATGAAATTTAATATTATATGTATTGATTTTTTTTTACTCCTTCACTTCATACATAATATAGCGGTTGGCTCCCTCACGACACCGATTATATAGTGTACAAAGCTTTGAGCATCGACATATTACAGTCATCTAATGTTCATTTATTACTGGCTGGTAATTCATGTTTCACCCTGTATGAAATGTTTATAAGAAAACTAACTTCAAGAGATAATGATAACATCGTTCACGCTAGAATTATGATGTTTTTAGTTTATATAAAATATAGAATTAATAAATCGATTTTCAATACCTCTACTACCTCTACAGTACCTTATTTAGTATTCTACAAAAGGTTTGGGTGCAATATCCCAAGCCGTTTATGTTGTAAGCTGGCAAGAGGATAATAATAAAGGTAAGAAGCAGAATGACAAACAGACAGTTTTGAGCGGATTTTCTTTTCCTTGTAAGTCTAACATGCGTGCTTTTTTGTGAATTTTTATATGTGTACAGCCTTAGCAGTCAATAGTAAAGGTTTTCAAGTGTTGTTTGAATCGAATCTTTACTGTTTAAGGTGCTTTATGTCCAAACATTCTATTAGGGTTCTGTGTAATTCCTTGTGTTCCCTATTATGAACCACTATAGTGGTTCATGATAGGTGCATGATGCTACTGGAGTAGTGAATGTATAGACTGAAGAAATACAATAGAATTTTTATAAACTCAACTATGTGTAAAATAGTGATAAATTTAAATGTATTTAAGAAGCTTAATACATTGTCTAATTGGGTTGTAACAAGTTGTTAGTGCCTCATTGTAGGTCTGAAGGTTAGATTTTTCAGAAATATTTAGTGGCTTACTACGATGTAATTATTTATTATAAAAACGGCCTTTTGCACAGAAGTATTAGTGTAGGTAATATAGGTTTCAATATGTGCACTTTAATTTACTTTTCTGAATATGATAGAGAGAGCAGTCCTCCAGTGGCTCAGCTAAAATTGCTAAAAATCGGATTTCGATACCCGTGGTGGGCACTGCACAGGTAGAACATTGTGTAATTTTATGCTCAACAACAAACAAAATGAGAAAGAACAGAAATAAAAAGCATGCAGGTAGTCCAAACAGTTGATGCTGTAGAAAGGAGTGACATGTGTGTGTAATGGGTGTTCATAATCGACCAATTAGAGCTCTAGTTTTTTGGTAGACAACGGATTGAGTAAGTTTATTAAGTAAATTTAATGGGAGAGAACAGAAATAAAATTCACGGTTAATAAATAAAAAAACATACAGGTAGTCCAAACAGTTGACACTCTAGAAAGGAGTAACATGTAGCGGTCTAGTTAAGCACAAAGCTGCACAATGGGCTATCTGTGCTCTGCCCACCATGGGTATCGAAACTCGGTTTCTATAGCGGTGTAAGTCCGCAGACATGCCGCTGTGCCACTGGGCGGATAGAGGTCTAGTCTATTTTTGTTGCATATGAAGTTTTTCTTTGTTATTAAGCCCAAAGCTACACAAAAGGCTATCTTTGTTGTACCTACTGTTGGTATCGAAACCCGATTTTTATGTTATAAGCCCTCAGAGTTATCGCGTCGTATGCGAACTTTAAGGAAATTCAGTAGTGATAGTTGCCATGGTTAGTAGTATAAACTACTGTTTCTCAACCTTTTCCAATATCATTCACCCCTATAAGTTTTTCACAACAGCTCACTCACCCCAGTTCGTAAAAAGACGAAAAAGTACTAAATTATAATGCAGAATTATTTATTATGTCTTAAATATACATCAAGCTACAACTAGAATAAATACAACAAAAATAAATGTATTTATCAAACTACAACTAGAATATATAATAATAACTAATGAATTTTTGGCTCTTGAATTTGTTGTATAATTGATAATACTCATTTCCCCCCATCATTATCATTCACCCTGATTTTGATCTCATTAACCCCTGGGTGAACCATTCACCTAGTTGACAAGCACTGGTCTGTCTACATGATCACATAAGTCTGGTTAGGCTTAAATATATATATATATCATGGTTCCGGTTTCCCGGACAATCTCTATTTTTTACTGCCGACCCTAAAAATATATTTTGTCTTTTTGTAGAATAAAAAATACCAGTGGTAAAGCGGCATGTCTGTGGATTTACAACGCTAGAAACGTGGTGTGTAGCATTGTGCTTAACTACAAACAAACAAACACACAAACAAAAGCAGGAGAAAACAAATTACACTTCAATTTAGGAATTTATGGCTTAAAACAAAAATCCACATACACACGTATATATATAGAAATTTGTTCCTAATTTTATTTTAGAAATTTTTCTCAGAACTTCCTTGAAGACTTGCAGCATATTAGCAATAGAAACGTGGGCTATAAAGTAATCAGTAATTAGCATCTAGTCCTAGCGAAGAAAAAAAAAGGGGGTTAGTAAGTAACTAATATTTAGACTTAGTTGATCATAAAGGCTATTAAACTGGACAAAGATTGGTATATGATCACTACAACCTTACCGAACTACTTATAGTGGCTATTAAACTGGAGAAAAATTGGTATGTGATTATTACAACCTTACCGAACTACTTATAGTGGCTATTAAATTGGACAAAGATTGGTATGTGATTATTACAACCTTACCGAACTACTTATAGTGGCTATTAAACTGGAGAAAAATTGGTATGTGATTATTACAACCTTACCGAAATACTTATAATGGCTATTAAACTGGACAAAGATTGGTATATGATCACTACAACCTTACCGAACTACTTA
>NW_013665708.1:192395-200955 GCF_000517525.1 Limulus polyphemus | reverse complement strand
AATGGCTATTAAACTGGACAAAGATTGGTATATGATCACTACAACCTTACCGAACTACTTATAGTGGCTATTAAACTGGAGAAAAATTGGTATGTGATTATTACAACCTTACCGAAATACTTTTCTCAGTAATGAAGGACGTGAGCTTATAAATCAAAGAAAGAAAGCGGTGGACAACTAATTTTTCATATCCGTATACACAGGTCTGTTTCCATCAGCTGAATGTCTGTATACGGTCACAAAATTTACTTAAAATGTCCGGCCTCTTAATTGATACAGTGCCGAGGTGGTTCAGTCCAGGTCAATGCCCAGTCCCATTACCTAATGCTTTCCAGTGGCACAGCGGTATGTCTGCAGACTTACAACGCTAGAATCCGGATTTCGATACCCGTGGTGAGCAGAGAACAGATAGCCCATTGTGTAGCTTTGTGCTTAATTACAAACATTACCTAAAATATCTGCAAAGAAACAAGAAAAACAATGTTATACCTCAATGTTACAATAGTACTGGACTTGTAATAAAAACATCTTGTGTTTGAAGCTCATCCATGCGGAGAGAAAGATAAACGTACAAAATCGTTAGTAACTCCTCATGAACGGATTTATATAAACGTTTTTACTAGAAAAAAAACTATTAAATGCCCAGTAAAATTGTGTTTTTTATAGAATTTTTGCGCGGAGCTCCACATAGTGTACCTAAGCATAATCTTCATAATTTTAACTATCAAGAGGACAGCTTACAGCACTTTTTTGTCGAATTTTGGTTACTTTTGTCCAACCGAATACAAGTATCTCAAGCGTTATACGGTTTTAAGAGAACTCGTTTCTTTTTCAAACCAAAAGTTACCACCTGGAAATAAAAACTCTGAATTTTCAAAACATGTAGGGTGGGGGGAAAGATTAAATTTAGAAAAACGTCTGCCTTTTTATTAAAGAATGTCGATCGTATTTTGGGGTGAATAAACATATATTTATTTGTTAGATTTTTGCGGTAATTGACGTTGATTAAAAATATATGTACAATTAAATTATTTACATTTGTAATTTGTTCTTGTTAAAATGCTTACGAACACAAAGAGGGCCGAGATTTTGTGTTTGTGATTGTTAGGTGAAAAATAGTTTTAAAATAGTTCTTAATTTAATCTAACAATAATGTAGACGGATGTCAGTCGTTATACTATCTATGCAACAATGTCATAACTTGGAAATGTTTCACGACACACAAAAATTAGGTTTAGCCGTTTTTTAGAAAATTATATCTAATTTCACTTGTAGCGCACTTACTAACTTGCAAATTCCACCCAATATTGTTTTGTGTTCTTTTGGTAAGTTTATTTATAACAATTCATGTATTCACACGTCAAGAAATGATTATAACGATATAAAGCACATAGACCAGGATATGTTTAGAAATAATGCTTTTCGATACTGGTTTTAACTCATCAGTCATACGTCCAATCAACGACAATAAGTTCAAACCGATCTGATGGTGTAAACAGAACAGACGTCTGCACTCTTCTCTCATCCACTCCTGCTCTTCGCCTGGAGCCATATCCTCTAACATGTTACTTTGTTTCCGTGGGATCCGTATGCTCCCTCCCACCCAGGTGTCGCTGAAGGCTACTGCGGTCGTTACTGGTGGTCCACCAGGAGGCCTATCTTGAGATGCAAAGAATAGAAGGTACAGATGCTTACATTTATTGATCACTTTTCTGTGTTTATCGATGGATGCTCCTCTTACCCGTCGTATTCGAACTGTGAGGATATGAAATCAATAATAACCTAAAGAAAGGAGAATATCGTAATTCTCCCAGCTTGCCGGTAAATCCTTCTCGAGTGTCCCTGGCAGTTCCCGTAAGGAAAGAAATATCGGAATTAGTTTATTGAATATTGTCTAGTAAGCGTTGACCCATTAAGATACTTGCAGCAGTCAAAACCCCGCAGGGAATCGCGTTCCTACCAATGACGCACTTAACTTTAGGCGTCGTTTCCATGGTAACAGAAATGCTCCAGGCAAAGAATGTTCTGCAGCCCCAAAGTTTCCACATGTAAATCTTGTCAACGGGAATAGACTTTCAGGCCTTGATGTTTGGCGGATCACGTGAACAGTCGTTGTTTTGTATCTTTGTGTATTCACTAGTGAATCTAATAAGAGTTTTACGTAAGTAACTTCAATAATCTAAAAACATTTACTTCGTATAAAATTCCTGAAGACTCTCACTTTTTAATGTCTAACTTATTGAATAACTTTTCTACTTCTATCGATATTGTATGCATTAGTGAACCTGATAACTATTTTCTGTGACTTCAGTAATTTAAATACATTTACTTTGCATAAAATTCCCGGATACTGTCTTTTTTCTCTATCCCTCTGTTATGATCTCATTAATGTGGCAGTTATTTCTTCTGCTATGGATCGGGCGTGACGTAGTGGTTAGCTTGTCCATACTGTAAATCCAAGGATTTCTAATTCCCGACTCGTTGCAGTAAAAACGCGATCCGCGGTTTAGGGCCATGAATGCACAATAATAATGACGGTTAAATCCTCCTCTTCGCTAAGATAAGAACGACCTAAGTTTTGGTAGTGGGAGATGTTGATCAGCTGCCTTCCCTCTAGTCTGTCAGTCCACCACTAGGACGAATATAAAGAATTGTGGCAAGTGTGGAAAAGAGATAAAGCGATGGATTGGAATGGAAGAAATAGCTTTCTTTAATATCAAAGAATTGCTCAGGAGAGATGTCAAACTAGAATTGAAAATATATTACTGATAGGTAACGTATGGTCAGTCCTACCCTTCGGGGCGCAAACGCACACACACCTTGTCTGATGAAACGACAATTCAAATGTGGTGCTATAGACAAATGATCAGATCAGCTACATAGAAAAAAAAAGTTAACAAGGAAGTATCGAAACATGCAAAAGACAACCGCTGAGCACATGTCGGAAAGGGAAGTTTTGTTTTTTGTTTTGTTTTGAATTTCGCGCTAAGCTACACGAGGGCTATCTGCGCTAGCCATCCCTAATTTAGCAGTGAAAAACTAGAGAGAAGGCAGCTAGTCATCACCACCCACCGCCAATTCTTGGGCTACTCTTTTACCAACGAATAGTGGTATTGACCACGGCTGAAAGGACGGGGATTCGAACCCGCGGAAAGGGAAGGTGCAGTACTTTGGTCACATAGTTAGATCTGAGAGAAGGTTGGTAGAAATTCTAAGACAGTGGTTTCCAAAATTTTTTCATTGACGACACCTTAACCCACCTACATTGATTTGCACAGCACCTCTGCTGCCGTTACACTATTTTTTAGAGTTTTTTTTACCTTCTTAATTATTCTTTGTTTGGCGAAACTCTCGTGACACCCCTAGCAAGTTGCCGCCGCGACACAGTTTGGAAACCACTCAGAAGAGCGTATCCTTAAAGCATTACAATTTCATTCCTTAGCAAAACATATGCAAAAATATAGCACAGGACAAATAATTGTGTGAGTTATGATACAAATCCGTATAGCGGTTTTTGATTGATCGGCGTAATGCTCGGATGTTGCATGCATTTTCTGTTCTCATTTATTAAATTATGTACGATAATTTTTTGAAATGTTTCACAGTTATTTTACATGTCTGCACTAAAATACTGGTCATTCTTGCTGTGTTATGTTTTTCCTCTTAGCTCCAAAAAAGAAAAAGAAAAAAGACAAGCTAGTAAATGATACGAATAAGTGTAGGTACGACAGTAAACTAGTTTGAACCTGTTTTGCATGCGTTGTGTTGTTGATTGGAAAGAGAAAATGTTAGAACGTGACTGTTCATATATGCCTATTTTGGAAAAAAGCTCGATTGTAATCATTCTGTTGCCAATTTTCATCATCATTATTCGCCAAATTCAGTTTTATAGCGTCATAATTTTCGTTGTTCCGACCTAAATTTACAGGTTTCAAAAGCCCTAGAAGTTGCATAGTGAGAGTGTGGGCGACAGAGAAGGTTTACAATCTCTCTCTCTCTCTCAGCCGTCTGTAATCTCAGTACAAGATGGTATTACACCTAGGGCGCTGCTGCCTGAGGCTGTTCCGGGTAGGAGCTCCTTTAGCTTGTCCTTCGCGCGCTCTCTTGATAGGGACTACGTGAGCCTTGCTCACCCCAGAGTATCGTTATTAACCCTTTTTGGTCCTGAGGCCTAAAATTCGCAAGGACCACTGACGCCTGCGGGCAGTAGCAAGGTCTGTTTAACCCGACGCCCGAGTTTGTAGCGGTGGCGGGTTAGTGAATGTTTTCACGTAATCGTGCGTCTTGACGCCGTGATGAAGTGTCTCTTTATAAGGATATCCATTACAAGCATGTCCCGAGTTTTGTAAGGCTGGAAATTACCCCTTATTTTGCAGCCATGTGTTCTATGTTTGCCGTGGAATGAACAAATAAGCTCTAATTGGATACGATACACAGCAAGGATGGGCTTATATGGGAGAAAAAATTACCTATGTTCAAACGAGATATGTATCTATTACGCTGCAGTAATCGGGATAACCAAGGCTTGTAAGGAAGAGCATGAGCGTAATAAACTGCTGTGCAATATAAAACTGATGTCCATTACACGTTACTAACTTCAAGCAAAACTAAAATGAATCCCTTAATATACACCGAGTAGTTAGCAGTTTTATTGAAAGGATGATCGAACTCAATGCGTGTATTCTAAAATAATAAAAAAGTTATGAATTTATCGTTATTCTATGGTATATTTTGATTTTATAATATAGCTTATTTTTACAACTGTATTATATTCTGTATGTGAAGAATAGTATCAACAACCCTATAGTGAGCTTCACAATCTGTTTGAAATTTTTTGAACAAAGCTTCAAAAACGTCTATCTGGAGATGGCTGTCCTTAATTTTTCAGCTCATAGACTAGAGGGAATTTGTGTTTGTTTGCAGCAACGGGTCGCAAACCACAAAAAAGT
Organism: Limulus polyphemus; assembly: GCF_000517525.1. Taxonomy (NCBI): domain Eukaryota; kingdom Metazoa; phylum Arthropoda; class Merostomata; order Xiphosura; family Limulidae; genus Limulus; species Limulus polyphemus. The sequence continues at coordinate 196,006 of NW_013665708.1, read as the reverse complement.
CGGATTCACAGACACATTCAGCCCTCTTGTCGGAAAACACTGTCATTGAAAGTTTTGTTTGATCGAGTTAACTCTATTTATGTAAGCGTCCGTGGTTTCCAAGCATCATCGGTATAGTGCTGAAATGTTTTCTTTTTTCATAGTAATCGAAGAGAAGGGTTGTTCTGTGGGGAAAAAAATATGATGCTTTATGTGGAAGTAACGTATGTCTGTGGACTTACACTGCTAGATACTCGGGTTTCGATACTCGTGATGGACAGAGTAGAGATAGCCCATTGTGTAGCTTTGTGGTTAACTACAAACAAACATGTGCTGGTTTTTATAACAGTCGCATTAAAAGAAATGATATAATTAACCCGCGAACTGAAGCAACTTATTACCTGTTGAAAATGATGGTTTGTTAGACTTAACAAACTTTGACACCTGGAGCCTTTGAAATTAGGTGTTATATTTACTGTCAGAGCTGGTAAAGAGACCTGCTCATGCAATTGAGTTACAAAAACTTGGTCTATGAAGCCAGACGTTGTTTGATTTGAACTCCATAATCATTTGCTCTGGAAATAGTTTACTTGGTATTCAAGTATAACTGTAAAAAAAATATTTTGAAATATTATATTCGGCTGTTTTAAGTTCATGCATTTATTTGGAGCCTTCAATTTTACTTGTTCTACGCAATATTATCTTCTAGTTACATAAAGTTAAATGCTTGTGTATAACCACAGCAATGTATGTTAATTATAGGCTTTTTATGTAAAGAAGTTTAATAAATTCGTTTCTTTTCAATATCCTTTTCATATTCATCTCTCAAAACGAGTAAAATTTAATAAGACAGACCTTTATTAAATAATAGCAAAGGTACTCACGCCGCATTTATTTCGTTAGCTTTGAAAGTTATTCGAAAATTAGTTTCACTTTTGAGTGACCTCTTTATTTTAGCACAAAGTTACACAAGTCTGCGCTCTGGATACTATGGGGAATCGAACCAAGGATTTTAGCGTTGTAAAACTGGAAAGCTTTTCGCTGACTCGCCTAGGGAAACTTTTAAGTTAATCGAATTTCTTGAAAAATTGAAGAAACGATTTTACATTGTACAATATTTTTTAAGTGTGCAATGTGTTCAATTTTTCGAAAAAAAATATTGAAGATTTTTCAAGCTAGGTACTAGGCAGTAGCAAAGAGGAAATTGAAATAGCCACTGAACTCATAACAATGAGAAGATGAATAAAGTGTAGAGCGTGTTTTTGCGACAACGAGAGACGAATCACAAACCCTCAGATTCACAATCTGGAACCTTAACCATAATTGGCCACACCCAGACCTTAAGAGTCCGGGAAGTAGGCACTAAAGCAGTAGTAAAGAAAGAAAAATTGAAATGGCCTTCAAACTCTGTAAAATAAGAAAATTAATAAAGTAAGGATTTTCAGAATCCATCTGGGGAATACCCAAGAACCGTTGAAAATTGAATGGTGATTAATGGACGGGAAACTGAAGACAAAAGTCGTTCCAGAGAGACAAACAGACAGAAACCACTTATAGTACAGATAGTAAAATTGTTTTTTTAAGATTCCACCTTGATGTTATATGCGTACTGTTGAACCATCTTTTTTTTATCTCTAATTGTGGAGCATTGCATTTTTTTAAACTCACGTCCATTGACTAGGTTATTTAAGCTCTGTATTTCACTGATAGTGATTGATATAGTTATATTATTAATGTTTATTCCAGAAAGTTACACAAGAGCTGCCTGCGCATAGCGTTCCCTACCTTTGAACGGATAGACTACAGGGTAAGCAGGCAGGTAATCAAAAGCTTCTAGTTAACTCTTGGCCTGGGCTGATCTTATCTGATCGAATAGTGGGATGCGACTGTCGTTCTTGTAGGGCATCCACTGCCACAAAGTGCGAAACGCGACTTTACGGCAACAGGTCGCAAATCAGGAACCTTCGGATTCACAGTCCGAGCACGGTAACCACTTGACCACTCTCGGTATATTATGAAATAAAGTGAAAAGAAGAAAGATGGAAAATTTAATTTTTAGATCAGGAAACAAAGAAACAAAATATGTTAAAAGATGTTGTTTGTAATTAAGCACAAAGCTACACATTGGGCTATCTGTGCTCTGCCCACCACGAGTATCGAAACCCGGATTCTAGCGTTGTAAGTCCGCAGACATACCGCCCTGCCATTGGGGGGGGGGCGATGTTAAAAGAACGATACGCTGATTTATCATGTCACATACAAATATTAAAAGCATAACGTAATAGAAAGTACTCTGAAGAGTTCTACCCCACCCTGCAATGTTTTTTACTTTTTTGCACTAACCAACCTAAAATATTCACGAAAAATTCCTCACTCTCAAAAATGTATTTCTAAACGCCAAAATCTTTTTTTTTTCTCAAAAATTTTCTCAAGTTTAACCATTCTTTAAAACGCTACTATTAAAACGAAATGGATTGACCTCCAGTGTTACCTTTTTAGTTGAGCTACACTCACCATACATTAATCAACCAGTTCTTGGGGGTGGACTCAATCTTTGTATCATATAATGGACCGTATGTGCTCTGATAAACCCTCCAGCTTACTGTTGAGCTTTCGGTCGCGCCTGAATGACACAGTGCGCATGCTACAGAAGAAACCCTGTTGAAGATTATTGAAAAAAGTCACACATTAGATGTAAATTTTCACAATTTAGAGTTGATATCTTTTAGCTATTATCAACAAAGTTTCGTGAAAACTAATGAGCATTTTCGGATCTATTCTGTTACATGCACCGCATTCAAACAGAAAGAAATATATATTTTTGGATGTCGTTTTTAAAGCTGATTTCAGAAATAGAAATTAAAATTTGGAGAAATGAAAATAAATATTTTTAATATTTTTTTTATTTTGCTTACGAAACAAAGGAGGTACTTTTAGCATTACATATATACCTATGTATTTAAAAGAGTTGCAAGACATCAAGACAATACAAAGTGTCTAGTGTCAATGTGAAAATTCAGAAATATTCTTAAATGTTTGCTTGAAGAGATCACCATTTTCATGCCTACGACACCAAACAAATTCGCAGAGATACGAGTCAATCATGTTACGACTGTTTCCGCAATGGCGCTTGTTACTTCTCTTTAAGTACTTTCAATTTACTGCAGATTTCAGAAATATAAATAAAAATTTGGGGAATTGATTTTTAAAGGGAAAGAATGGGAAAAATATTTTGATTTTTAAAGAATTTTTGTAATTAAATTTGTTTTTATTTAAATAAACATGTAATTATTTATTAATTAGTCTAACTTGATCTAACCTCACATAAACTGACCTAACCTAGCCAAAAAAAAATATTTTCATTTCTCCAAATTTTAATTTATATTTCTGGAATTAGCATTAAAAACGACATTCAAAAATATATATTTATTTCTATTCGAGCTTAACAACAAGTTCAACAATTCCGAAACTTATCTTCCTTTATAAGATCCTAAAAAGTATTTATAGGCGGAAGATAAGAACATAGAACCCATGTTCTTATCATGGAATTGTTAGTTTTACAAGTCACTTCAAGTCCTGCCGATTCAACCCTTCAACAACCAAATATTTTGCAGTATTCAAGACAACGCCAG
>NW_013665708.1:176772-191395 GCF_000517525.1 Limulus polyphemus | reverse complement strand
AATAAAATTTGGGGAATTGATTTTTAAAGGGAAAGAATGGAAATATTTGTATTTTTAAAGAATTTTTGTAATTAAATTTGTTTTTATTAAATAAACATGTAATTATTTACTAATTAGTCTAACTTGATCTAACCTCAAATAAACTGACCTAACCTAGCCAAAAAAAATATTTTCATTTTTCCAAATTTTAATTTATATTTCTGAAATCAGCATTAAAAACGACATTCAAAAATATATATTTATTTCTATTTGAGCTTAACAACAAGTTCAACAATTCCGAAACTTATCTTCCTTTATAAGATCCTAAAAAGTATTTATAGGCTGAAGATAAGAACATAGAACCCATGTTAGTTTTACAAGTCACTTCAAGTCCTGCCGATTCAACCCTTCAACAACCAAATATTTTGCAGTATTCAAGACAACGCCAGCTTAGTTCACCACACTAGCTAGAGTATTTGGTCGATGTCAACCTCACTTCTTGAATTTGTTTTATATAGCGCATTTCGTTTAAGAATGTAATTCATTTAATTGGATCAATATCAACCTCACTCTTTTAAATTATATTATATAGCGCATTTCATTTTAGAATGTAATTTAATTGGGTCGATGTCAACCTCACTTCTTGAAATAATTTTATATAGCGCATTTCGTTTAAGAATGTAATTTAATTGGATCGATGTCAACCTCACTTCTTGAAATAATTTTATATAGCGCATTTCGTTTAAGAATGTAATTTAATTGGGTCGATATCAACCTCACTTCTTGAAATAATTTTATATAGCGCATTTCGTTTAAGAATGTAATTTAATTGGATCGATGTCAACCTCACTTCTTGAAATAATTTTATATAGCGCATTTCGTTTAAGAATGTAATTTAATTGGATCGATGTCAACCTCACTTCTTGAAATAACTTTATATAGCGCATTTCGTTTAAGAATGTAATTCAATCAATTGTCTTATTTTCTTTAATGTAATAAGCTGTATCTTTTTCACTTAGGAAGTTTGTTATAAGAGCAAATTTTCGATTCATCTACGGAATTTTGTATAGCATAATGAATTGTTTCCTATTCTCAACAAGAGTTTCACAAATTATGATATAATCTTAAACGTATTTATGCCCATATGTATGTTTGTATATTTATGTGTATATAATTTTCATATTTACTTGTTCAGAACAACTTATATTGTGATCACGAATGTAAAATAGTAGCTAGAATATTTTAATACTTTATGCAGCTAATATTTTGTTGATTTTAAATCACTTTTAATAAGTACATTTGACTAACAAAACACAATTTTTTAAATTGTCTAGATTGGCAAAAAACTTCAGTTTGACTTTTCAAGTTTATTATGTACTGAATAATAAGAAAGACTGAAAGTTCCATAGAAATTCGAGAACTGAGAAGACATGTATTGCAACTGAAACAATATTGACCCAGTAATGTTTCAGTTATGTACTGATGGTTCCATTAAACTCCAGAAATGATGTGTTACATATTGTAGCTGAAACATTGTTAGTCTAATAATGTGTCATCTACTGACTGAAAGTTCTATAAAGACTTGAAACTAAGATAACACTTATCATATCTGAAACAATGTTAGGCCGGTTATGTTTCTTTCACTCACGTAATGGAAGTTGTATAAAAATCAAGAACTGATGCTACACGTATCTGAAAAATTGTTAAACCAATAATGTTTTCTCTACGGCCTCAAAGTTCTATAAGAACTCTAGAACTGAGAAAAACTAACTGTATCTAAAAAAATGTTAGGCTGTTAGCATTTCAGTTACGAAATTCCCATGAAAATTCCAGTATTGATGCAACAAGTATTGTATCTGAAACATTGTTAGGCTGATAATGTTTCAGCTACGAATTTAAATTAAAGTTCCATAGAAATTCCAGAACTAATAAAACACTAATTGTTTGTGAAACAGTGTTAGTTAGATAATGTTCCAGTATCGTTGCAATAATATCAAAGCAGCATTAAAAATTGTATGATTCCTAAAATGTTACATTTTCACGAGCCACACGCGTATATGTGTGTGTATATATATATGCATATGTTAATTAAATACTTCTCGAATTTCTAGGTCTTGGATGGACCCCAATTTAGTAATGAGCTCCACTGATTCAAATTTCAACCATAAAATTGGAGGTATACCCTGTGTAGCAGCTACCTCTCGATACACAGCTCCAGTCCACATTGACGTCGGAGGAACAATCTATACTTCATCGTTGGAAACCCTCACCAAGTAGGCTTACAATGTGTTAGATAGGTAGAGCATTGTGTGTTATGTTTAAAACCTTTGCACTAAGAAGTCAAAACATCATTGTTTTTAATATGTGTACACGAGCGATTTACTTCTGTCAAACAAACTGGCCTACATTACTTATCAGTCTTTTAGCCAATAGCGTTTCACGAAAAATGTTCCCCAGGAAATTGCATCCCTTTGACTTCCCTTTCAAAATATTTCCTGAGCTTAGTAATAAATCCTGAGTATGTTAAATCCGGAAATTTATCGAATTTACTACAAGTATGCTAGAACAATAGTTAAAGATTAGAGCTTTCATTCCGTAAAAGCGAAATGTTATTAACTTTTTTTTACTGGAAATAATTCAATCTTCAACATCCCTTTCCCTTCTTTTGAGCAATATTTTCCTTTTCCTGACCAAAAGTACAATACTTTTCTTGTGTACAATATCTTGTTCTAAACCGTAAAAAACGAATGCAGAACGTTATGAAAACATCAGAAGACGATTCTATACATCCTATTATTTGGACCTGCAAAGTCAAAGGATGTTTCAAGTGCAGTAAATCCAATTGATGTGATCACGGTAGAATAACGTTTGTAAAGTTCGTCATGTATACTTTCTTTGCAACTACTTTTATTGAAATACTTCTGGTTATTGTTTGCTCTGAAATATCTAAGTTTCTGGCAAAGTTTATACAGAAAATTGCAATCTTCCCTCATCAAAATAGCTAAACTTTGACAATCATTTGGAAGTTGTATCAAAACCAATTTCAGTTTTTTTTGTACTGTTTTTGGACTCTTCAGATTAAAATCCAAACGATGCAACAATAAGAACTAAAAAATTAGTATTGCTGGATCTAATGAGCATTTATTACAACAGCTTAGGGATTTTGGCCTGGATGATTCGGGGTTAATGTAATGGAAATATTTTATATTATGAATATCTACTTGATCTTAAGTAGAATATCTCAACATGTGTAAAAGCTGAGAGTGTACAAAGTTTATTTTTGACTTCCACTTCATATTTTATGTATAGGATATACACTGCGACACATTGTTAGCCATCTTCCCACACACACGTATTTGTAAAACAATCCATGTGTTTTCATATGCAAAGTAGACTAATCATATGTCGGACAATTTTTTAGCCCTATAATGCAGTGATACATCATGATTAATCTGAAATAAGATGGATAAGGGCTAGGATCCTTCCAATTTTCAAAGAAACATGATAGTTGATACCGTTTATTTGTCTGGTTTTTCAAATACATCTCTTTCTAGTGTCTGTCAATAGTTGTAATCGAAGGGAGATATTCTGCTTTTAAGAAACACTGTAACAAACAACTGATGGTGACAGGCCGAGGGAAAAGACGATTGAACGGATTTGTAAAGTGAAACAGATATCAGACAGACTGTTTCTAAACTCACTGATTCGTTGAACAGTGAGAGTCAAGCGTTACCCAATAGTTAGCATGTCAGACCGTAGATGCGAGTTTTCGTGGTTCGCACCCCGTTACTGAAAAAATAGAATTATATTATTCGATTAAAGTAGTTCATGAGTTGGCTGTGGTTAGTTTTAATTAGTTGACTGTGTCTAGTCTATCATTTAGTACAGATGGCTTTCGAGTAGCTTTGCACGAAAATCAACAAGCAATAACAACAACAATCTTTACTAATAATCAGGATTAAAACTATGTTGGACCATCCCAGCATGGATTATTATTGAAACTTATATATGGTAGCCGACAACAGTCCAAAAAGCATGAGCATATAAAATACAAGCAGTAAAACATGGCTTCAGTAGTACTTAGAGCCTGAATTGTGGACATTGAACAACTGACTCCCACCCAGCTGGTTCAAAAGTAACTTTGAGGGCTTATAATGCTATAAGTCGGGATTCGATTCCTGCTTTGGCCACGGCGCAGAACACATAGCCTGTTGTGCAGCTTTGTGCTTAAACAAAATGAACAAATGCTTGAATGACTAGAAGTTGATGCAGTCTGATGAGTCGAGTTGCACCAACTTCTGCATTGTTAGTAGAGTAAACATATTATATGTGATGATTCAGTAGAGCAAGCGATGATGATGGATTAATTCTGTATGGGAACGTTCTCGTCAATACTATTGAATCCTAGATAAGGGGCATATAAGATTCAGAATGTATTTGAGCGTTGCTGTTGATCATATATACCTCACAATGCTAGTTTTTCCACGATAATATAATAATACCTTACTCATATTATTTGGAATTAGTTCAAGAGTATGTGATTGACATCAGTTATCTTCCTTAACCCCCACATTCTACGGAACTCGTATACTTAATCATATATAGGTTGTGCCTGATCATTGGATATGATGCTGTGGTATTTTCATTTCTTCACGGTATGTTTCCTCGCTTCGGATTTGAGACCGAGACTTTTCGCACACCAGGCGAATGCTCTACAAACTTAGCTAAAACTCCTAGCACACGCTAGTAAGACATTTTTTTTTTTAACAACTCAGACTGTCACACTGCGTCCTTCTTCATTAACATCATGTGAAACACTTACAGACCATGATCTTCAACAAATGGTCTACTATTAAGTAAAACATCTTCCAACGAAATGGAAATGTCAAAAGTTGATCTCTCCTGATGTTATTAGTAGTCAAATGTGTTTTACTTATTGATATTCACCGTAAAGACGTGCTTCTTTCTGTAAGAAGTGTTTTTTTTTTTACTTTATAATGACAACCATCATTTTTATGGTAAATATAAATATCTCAAGCAGATATTGCATATTTAGAGAAGCGTTACTTTCGTACTTATGTATTGCAGAAGAACTTTAAAAAATGATTGTTTCGCATGTATATGAAAAGCTTTTTTGATATATCACTAAACTCATAATAAAGGTCCAGCCACTATGTTTATAAAAAGTAGCATTTGTTTTTGAAAAACAACAACAGAGAAATACGAACAAACAACCGAAGGAAACTACAGATGCTTGCTTTCAGTTTTATGCAAGTATGTCGGTATATAACATTTATTTGCCAACTGTCATAAAGAGAATGTCCAGCGGTAAGCTTACGGACTGACATCGCTAAAATACGGGGTTTGATTCTTCTCGGTGGATACAGCAGATAGCCTAATGTGGCTTTGCTCTGGAACAACCAACCAAACAACTTGAAGAGAATATCTGGAATACGGGTAAAATACAAATATACTGCGAACAATTATGTGTCACTTCCGTTCTACACAGGATACTTGTGTTGTCTAACAGGGAAACTGACTTTATTCGCAAATGTTTATTTATACTGGGAGAGGAGCTCAATTAATAGATAAAAACATTTTGACAACTAGTATATGAATGGTGAAAACAAGCGAATTCGGAATATACGTACTAAACTAGTGAGGAATAAGGAATAATATTCTACATATGTGCACCAAGTTAATATTCTACATATGTGTACCAAGTTAATATTCTATATATGTGCACCAAATTAATCTACGTATGTGCACCAAGTTAATATTCTACATATGTGCACCAAGTTGATGTTCTACATATGTGCACCAAGTTAATATTCTATATATGTGCACCAGGTTAATATTCTATATATGTGCACCAAGTTAACATTCTACATATATGCACCAAGTTAATATTCTACATATGTGCACCAAGTTAATATTCTATATATGTGCACCAAGTTAATATTCTACATATGTGCACCAAGTTAATATTCTACATATGTTCATGCAAGTTCCACCAAAACACAATAATTTTTGACTGAGTTATAGAGCGAAAAAATAGTGTGAAAAATCAGGCCCCACGTTAACAGATTGAAATTTTTTGGATACTTGTGACCTTGACCTTGGCCCTCCAAAAAAACTAATTACTTCTAGGTTTGTTCATAGTCCAAATGTATACCAACTTTCGTCAAAATCCATTCAGCCGTTTTCGAGAAACCTTACTGACACACACACACACACACATAGGGGTGAAAATATAACCTCCGTCCACCTTCTATGGCGGAGATAATTATAGTATAACTTTTGCCTTTTCATAAGGTCCAATCTTTGTTTCTATTAATCTTCGGAACTTTTTTCCCTTTTGAAATCGATCATTTGATCCCCCGGTCTACGTATTTATGCTCTTTGACCAAAATTTCTACTTTAGTAATGAGTTTCCGCTTTTTGATACACAGTTTTTTTTCTTTCATAAGGTATTCTGTCGTTGCGTTCCCATCCTGTAGATTCCAAATGTCTTATCCCTTAGATTTAAATATTATTATAACAGTAAACAGAAAAATAGATTCATAACAATTGAAGTTAAGTCAAACATAGAAAAATTTTTTTTTTTAGCGTCTATAAAAAAATTGCCGTCAGTCTAAGATACACCGAAATTTGCCGTATATAAAATAATGCGTTTATTGCAGGATTATTAAACATATAGCTACCATATACAACTAAAGTGGCTATATTCACATTGTCTATATTTCAACGAATTCCTTAATTTTACTCCTTGAAATGGATCTTGTAACTGTTTTTATTGTTGTTTGTTTTGTCTTCTTTTCGTTTTATGAAAATGTATAGATTAACTTATATTAATGTGGTCCTTCTTACGGTTAGAGCATAGATCAACTTATTTTAATGTGGTCCCACTTACGGTTAGAGTGTAGATCAACTTATTTTAATGTGGTCCCACTTATGGCTAGGGTGTAGATCAAATCATTTTAATGTGGTCCCACGTACGGTTAGAGTGTAGATCAACTTATTTTAATGTTATCCCTCTTACGGTTAGAGTGTAGATCACCATATTTTAATGTAGTCCCACGTACGGTTAGAGTATAGATCAACTTATTTTAATGTGGTCTCATGTACGGTTGGAAGTATAGCTAATCCCAGAAACCCTAAACCTATGAAACATATGTTCAGTGCATAGACTTAAAGTTTGTTTACTAAGCATAATTTAGATAAATCCCTTCTTGATAAACGTATAACTATAAATTATTATAAATACTAAACAAAAAGTCGAATTAAGTTAAGTATGGTATAACATAAAGTAGAACGTTCATTCGATCACTAGCAAGGTTTGTTTGCCTAGTTATTTACAGGTCCCCCAATGGCGTTACAGACATGGGTTATTTTTTCGGTATTCGTATGCATTCGAATCCAGCTTTGGGGGTATTCGTACTTGTATTCGAAAACTTTGCTAGGAAAAATTAAAGTACTCGTATTCGAATTCAACGGCATAGTATTTATATTCGCTGAATGATTTAGTGAATACTTAATACTGTAAGAGTAAAGGCCAACTTTTGTGCTCATCAAATTTCTGGACTGTCATTATTACATCCGCAGCACGTTAATTTCTCTTCCAGTACAAACTTCATTCCCACGGGAAAGTGAACGAAGTTTGTACTGAAAGAGAAATTAATAGTTTTCTGTACATAAAACAACATAATGTAATACCTCATTCGAGAACGTCAGAGAGAACTATTGACACATCCTGAAAGAGAGGATGTGACAGGTGGGTGCGGCAAGAGGGGTCTCATTTTTCTCTTTGGTAGCTATGTAACCAAACAAAATTGATGGTTATGAGAATAATATTTTGCCTGAGCGATGAAAATATTATAATAAGTAATTCATATTAAATTTCGTAGTTTTTGGAGGGGTGGTAATTAAATTAGAGAAGAGGGGATGCCTAAAGAAAAAAGTCACATTTCTCACACTAGGAGAAATTCAAGATTTTCTAATATTATCTTACAAAATTAAGAAGTTAAAACGTATATACTATGAAAATATGGATTATTAGCTACGATTTTATGCTATAACATGAACAAAATGTAGTTTAATTAAATTTTGAATGTAACTTACTAAAAACATCATGACATGCGTAGTATAGGATGCCCATGGCGAGAGGGTTAAGCTAATGAACATAGTGTAACTGATTCTGAGTTTGTAAGAAAAATAGTGCAAAGTTGTTCATATGAGAAGTACCTACGAAGATATTTTCTATAATGTTTCATATCAATGTAAAAGTACAAAACAGACTGGAATTATAAAATTTCTAAATGCTAAGGTCCTTACGATACGGAAGTTATTGGAAAACATAGATCGATGAACCAATAGATATTGTTTATTTGTTTAATTTCACGGAAAATCATTTTTGGTCTATCTGCGCTACCCGTCTCTAATTTTAAAATCTTAGACTAGAGAGAAGGAAGTTGGTCAACATCACCCACTGTTAACTCTTGCTAGACCGAATAGTAAGATTTTGACTGTTACTCTTATAACACTCGGCCCTTATCTACGGAAACCGACTTTTTTATAATAAAAAGATGTGAGCCACATAACCTCAAACTCACATTCAGACACGCTAACCACTGTGCCCCTCTCGGCCAAAACTGTTGAATAAAACAGTACCTTTCTACAATTATTATATTGTTCTTTAACGAAGTAAGTTTCCAAAACTATTTGAAAATAATATTTTGCAGATACCTTCTACAGGTGAGGTTGACATGACAGCTATTGGCTATTTTGATTGAACTTATCAAATAAAATTATTTACGTTTTAGAGCAGAGGTTCCCAAACTGGGGTCTGGAAACCCTGAGTTTACGATGTAGGTTCATAGGAATTGTAGCAAATACAAAAATATCCCCCTCCCCCAAATAACTCTCACATTATTATTATTTTTATTTATTTTGATTCATTGCCTTAAAAAGCTGTATTCATTGAAAGTAAATACTTACTCCAGTTGTATGGATTCATTTGTCAATCCCTCAATCAGGATAACGAATGTCATGGGGATGGGGGGGGGGGTCTTGAGCAAGTAAAATATGGGAACTCCTATTTTAGAATAATCATTATCATAGTTTGCGTTTTGTTTCATATTATGATTGTTATTGGCTAATATATATTTTTTATTTAGTACATTAAAAGTAACTCAATGACGAATTACAAAAATATTCAAAGAGGTAATTTTATTTTAAATAAAAAACAATCGTCACATGTTATATCATGTAAAGATGTTAATTGGTAAGGTTGTGAAACTCACATAATCACCGTGTACTTTGGTGATGAGACTGCCTAGAGGTTTTCATCTCAACATAATTGTCACACGCTATTAGTGGATTTGCACAACCAGCAATTTCCAGGAGTTGCAGAGTGGTTAAGGAAGGGTTAATTGCGGTTGCAATTATATCAAACGGTAATTTTATGTGTTTAATAAAGATGATATCACAATTTTAAGATATTTGAATAAATGCTATTTTCACATTGTCTTAAACAATATTTCTTCATTACTAAAGTGTATTTTCCTTCAATTTTCGGATTATTTTCAATTATTTAACAGATATTATGGGCAGCACTGCATTCAACTTGGCTAATAAGAGCTAGTTGGGTCAACAGGGAAGTCTCAAAGTAGAGTATTATTATTTGAGACTAATAAAAATAAAATGTTAATACACGCACATATTTGTATATGTATATCAAATCTAATGTTCTAAAGATCGATTGAAGTAATGTAATAAATAAATTAGGCAATATTTATTAATAAATTAACATTAATATGTTTATGAAGTGTTAACATGTAAAAGCGGCCTTATAAGAGGAGCTTTAATTTTCACTCAGTAAAACTTCGTATTTGTCTCGTGGTAAGATGTTACAAGTTATTTCACACATGTACATAACTGAATGTTACAAGTAGTTCCGCACATAATTAACATAAGTAATGAATGTTACATGTTCTTCTACACATCATCCATGCATATAACTGAATGCTACAAGTAGTCTCAAATATAATCTGTGATATATACTTAGGTATTACTAATTAAATAGTTAAGCATATACGAACCTTACCATCTTTCGTTTAACTATGCTTAACAGTACATTATTAAGTAATAGCACAAGGTTCATTTATTTCAATTTTGTACTTTTTAACGTCCAACAACATACAGTGATTTATTTCTTTTTTTTATTAATCATTACAAGTCACTTGTCTAGTATAAAGGTATTCTTATTCCTGGAGCATTTTGAACGTTTAAAAATGTATTGCAATCAAATATTACGATAGCTTGGGTCAATCTGATGTAGGTTCGTTTAGATTTAATAGTTTAATACATTATGCTTGATCCATTGAGTTGCTTGTTTCTCATCAAGAAGCCATCACTTTCATATGAATACATACTAAAGGATATTTAAAAAATCCATTGGACAAAAGTATCTGGAATTTAATGAAAGATAGCAGACTCAGTAAAATTGCCGAAAAGTATACAACGAACAGGTTTAGAGTTTAGTAGAGGGTTCACAAAAAAGATGATTCCTGAGACTATTACAGGCAAAATAATAATGCAACGAAATGGCACAGGAAATATGTTGTTATCAGGATACAATGAATATACTCCCTCTCAAATGATATATGTATCTGTCGACAGTGACAAATTGAACTTCAAGTACAACAAAACTGGTCACCAACCCACTCTTAAGACCTAACATTGCCTTCATTAGTTGAGGTCAGAAGAATGACTGTGACAAAATACATTACCCCATCCCTTATCTCACCCTTGATAGTTTCTGAGAAGCCTCACTAGGACACTATGGGCCAGGACACAGGTGACAAGATAGCCCTGGGGGTTGCAGACTTCCTTGCTCATATTGTTTGCAGCGCCCTCTTAGTGTCAGTGACTTTTCAGGCTAAAAGAAGAAAAACGGCCTAACGGCGGACTAAAAGGATGTCTTAACGGTGCACATGATGTCTTTATGTGCCCCTAATGACCCTGAACTACTATGCAATCGGTGTCGGTATTTATAGCCCCAGTTTTTGAAGAAGCAGACACCGAATGGAGCTAAAACCAATGTATTTCCAGACTGTTCCTTCAGTTCTTTATCCGGTCAACCAGTAAGGGTTCAAGAAAAGGTTATAAGAACAGTTGCTTCTTTATCGGAATATTAAGTGATTAATAACAGATTGTGGATGAAAATTTGAAAATTAGCTTAGTACAAAAAGTTTCGACATATAGAAACTATTGTAACAGACTAGTTGATTAATATTAACTTCTGATCAGAACAAGTTATGTACTTACAGCAAAACCTGGCAATCAGCGTAGCTAATTAAATACATTTTTATTACGTTTTTACTTACAAAGAGTAGAACGCGTTGTTTCAGTTTGGTACTATAGCTGTTAACGATATTTTCGGCCGTAATCCCAATAATATCTCACGAGCTTCGGCTAGCTTAGGAAATTTAGGCTAGTCATAGTTAAAATATGAAACTAATAATATTGAGTGGAAATTGTAGCTCTCAGTATGGAAAATATTTATTTCGAACTTACTTTCTGCTTTTTGAAATTCGAGACGTAAGGTGCACTTCACTGTCTCTCGTCATTGTTCTCATTTCTAAGCGATTGTGAGTAAAAGAACGTATTCATGCACAAAAAAGTAACTTTCGTCAACATCCTATGTTCTATCAGAAGAAAATGAAGTGTCTTTATTAATCAAATGTAAAAAAGCTAAAAATGTAAGATGTGAATCTCAGATTAGAAATGGTTCAAATTTGAATGTAATTGACATATATGGTACGATTTTGACAGCCACTCGCCTTGAATATACTAACATTATTTTTTCGCTTCTTGATGCATTTAAAACACTCAAACGAAATACTATTATGACTGTTTTAAAGTTTAAAATGACAATAAAAGAAGTTCGCGAAAATTACATTATGTTTTTTGTTTTTTACTTATCAGGTGCTTGCCTCATCTCACATGATTTTTTAATTAAAAAACTTAATCTAACATCAGTTATTCAGAATTTTTTATAATTCTTAAATAGGATGGTTATAAAATACTATAAACACTTTGCAGTGTCATATCTGTGAAACGGTACAACACATGAAAGTGAAAAATTGGAGAACATATTCATCAGCACATCGTAATTTGCATAATTAATCAACTAAATATAAATGCTAAAGTCACTTGAAAGTTGGATACAAGAACCGTCAGTATGATTTTTCCAAAGATGGTGGATCTCAACCTGACAGATTATCAGTTATGGAATCATTTCAAGCATGTGTTTACCGGGACTTAATAAAATAAAGTAGGTCTTAACCTGACAAGTTATTGGTTATGAAGTCATTTCAAGGCTTATGTTTACTGGGACTTCACAAGAGAAGCCAGATATCAACCTTACAAATTACTGATTATGAAGTCACCTCAAGGCTTTTGTAAACCGCGACGCTGTCCAGTCGTTACCCAATCTAAAGAAAACACAATCTGAGGTAAATCGCTTACATTCTTCAGAACGTGTAGCGATCGTTTTCAGCATTATGTCTGTACTGGATGCTGTATGTCAGTAGAGGAAGGAAATACTAAACGTGTGGTAATATCTATTAAGGTTTTTTTATTGGATCATCTTGTCTCAAATGTGCCAATAATAAAGATAATTAAATAAGGGGAATAAGGATCGTCAAAAACGTACAGAAACAAGTTGAATCATAATGCAAAGATTATATTTTCAAGCCTACAACTATGGACTCTAAAATAAGTAAACAAACTGGGCTGAAAATAGTGTCTACATTATTTTCTCAAGCTACAAATCCCTATTTCAACTCCATGTCTACAGCACTTATCAATTTTTCTCTGTACTTTTTGACGATCCCTATTCCCCTTTTCAATTAACAATTTTTAATTATCTTGTTCCTTAAGTTTTTTATGTCCACTTATGGAGAATAAAGTTTAAGCTACATACGTGCATATGCATTCAGTTGAATGTTACAAGATTTTCAACAGTTTGCTGCTTCATTGTTGTTATTTTTCCAATCAACCACTATATACTGAGCCAGGTGGTTTAGTGCCTGAGGTTTCGTGTAAACACGCGTTTAACAAGCGAAGTACGAAAATCAGTAGAATAAATTACTGCTTACAAGAGTACAGAACTCTACTGTGGATCGTCTACTGTTAGAAAATTTACCAAAGTAATAGCAAAAAACCACGTAGAGACAAAGTACATCAGCGAACTTGAGAAATGAACCCTCAACGTGGCAGTTTCTAATTAATGCGCTATAATTAAAAAAAATATTTTCCAATTAATGTGCATTAGTAAAACACCAGATTTTTTCCAATGGCGGAAAGTGAAGGACTAGAGAAATTCTTCAGGGCAAGAAAACGAAGGTGTTTGAATTAATTTTAAAATTATCCCATGGCATACTCAATACTGCATTCATTACTATTGTCCAGGCTTCAGTAAAATATTCGTAGCCGTTTTTTCTGTAGCTGCTTGATAAAGTACAATCAATGATAATAAGGCTGGAGACACTGTGATCAACGTATACATTGTTTACGTAGCGAATTGTAGCGAAAAAACTTAGATAATTTTATTGGGTGGAATTCTTGACTTTTAAGAATCAAAAAAATAGTCCTACAAGCTTTGTAGGAGTTTGTTTAGTAGCTGTGCATGTATTTTGGCGCAATATACCTAGCCGCTTCTGTTATAGGCTTCGGTGTTTGAATGGCTTCGAAAAAAAATTGGCCAGTGGCGATAAAAATTCTGATAAAATCTCTTTTGAAGAATCAACATAAAATAGTCCTATGACTTGCGCGGGAGTTTTTTTTTAGTAGGTTTGACCAGGTTTGAATAAAATATTCATAGCCGTTTTTTCTGTAGGTTTGTGAAACAAGAATAATATGAGTAGTAATAATAATGATATGAAGAACAAATGGATGAATTTTGACTAACAATCGGAAATAATTTTTTTTGTTGCTATTATAGAATTTTTTTTTTATTTTAGCTATTGAGCTAGAAGGTTTTGAGTGATGTTTCAAGAACATCTGCTTTTAAGATGGTTTTTGCCCGTATGTTTTATTCGAATTTTTGTGAAGTTCCTAGGAGAACCCTATTATGATCCGCTGTGGTGGTTCATGATTTTCTCCAATTTTCACTTTCATACATAGTGTCCTTTCCAAATTATGGAACTGGAAAGTAGCAGAAGGACTTATGGATACCCTATATGAACGACTTTATAAACAGCCCATATAGTTAAAGTTTTTTGGTGTTTTTTCTTTTACTTTCTATACA
Organism: Limulus polyphemus; assembly: GCF_000517525.1. Taxonomy (NCBI): domain Eukaryota; kingdom Metazoa; phylum Arthropoda; class Merostomata; order Xiphosura; family Limulidae; genus Limulus; species Limulus polyphemus. Next base: position 177,102 of record NW_013665708.1, on the reverse strand, counting down.
GATTGGCCCGGCATGGGCAGGTGGTTAGGGCGCTCGCCTTTTCAGCTGTGGGGGCGTTATAATGTGACGGTTGGTATTCGTTGGTGGCGATGACTAGCTGCCTTCCCTCTAGTCTTTCATTGCTAAATTAGGGACGACTAGCGCAGACAGTTCTCGTGTAGCTTTGCGCGAAATCCAAACCAAACTACTTTCTGGAAAATGTCCCAGCCATCTTGATGGACTCTTGTAACGGACGAAAAACCTCTTCGGCACTATATATATATATATATATATATATATATATATTGTAGTGTGTGTACGTATTATTATATTACTTTCCTTTACCTTTAC
>NW_013665708.1:169887-176751 GCF_000517525.1 Limulus polyphemus | reverse complement strand
ATCAATCCCACTATTCGTTGGTAAAAGAGTAGCCCCAAGAGTTAGCGGTGGGTGGTGATGACGTAGCTTCCTTACACTCGCTAAATTAGGGACGGCCTAGATAGCCCTCGTGTAGCTTTGCGCGAAATTACAAAACAAACAAGTAGAAAGTATAATTAGTTTCCGTCAACTCCGTTTTCCAGAGAAAGTTATGAGAACAAAATTGTTCATTTACTTCATGTTGTTATCAGTTATAATACTCATTACAAATAATTTTAATATATTAATCTTGAGGACTTCAAACAAAACAAAACAAAAAACGTTTGAACTTGAAGAACGTTTTGTAGCAGGGGTCAATTTAAATTTCAAATACAGTATTTTTAATGCGACTTTGTTTGATAAAAAAATATATCATTTTCTTAAATATTTATAAGTTCTTCGATTTGTAAACTTTGATTAACCCTGCACTGTACTTGAACACTTATCTGGTGGTCGTGCTCATCAAGGAAACGGAGAAACACAATATCGTTGAATTGCATTGTTTGCAAAGTTTTTACAGAAAGTGTTTAGATAACTACGCAATTAACTTTCAAGTCCATGAAAACTGCAAAACAGGTGGATGTTTCTTATGTGGTAGTGCTAAATGGGCTATTCAATGCTACTTGGACAATATATAAAACTGGAAAGATTATTGAAGAAAATCGAAAAAATATTTAAAAATGGCAATATTTTAGTTTGAATTTTAATTACATATAAACCTTCTACATTACCATACGTTCTATCTACACGGTGCTTTGAACGATGAGTCGATCGACTATTATTTTTTATTGAAAAGAAAGGAGAAAAATAATCCAGTTAATTGGTTGCAAGGCGTTTATAGATTTTTAAAGGTAAAAAAAAAGTATGTATTTTATAACACGTTGAACATTAAGTATACGAATGCTAGAGTTCCAAATTGGTTTCTTCAAAGAACTAATTACGTGAATTGTCATTCAATAGATGAAAAGTACACGTGAAACAGAATTTTGGAATATAGTCGAAAAATAAATCGGTTTATTACTAATTGGAATTATTTTTAAAACGAAAGTAAAATAAGTTTTTGTTATTCTTTTACGTAAATATTGTAAGTTCAAAACCCGCTACTATGTTAAACGTACTATAAACAACAAAATCGCTTCTAGCGTGGTTAAAACGGAATTAAGTTCAATAAGCTTCGTATTTATCCACATTTGAGTTAGTTTCTGAAATACAACTTGATTTTGTAGTTTATAAATTATATTATTTTGGTTTAAAACATGTATATTGAAAACTTAAATTTTTGATATCTGACGGTCACGTTTTTTTTTTTAAGAAAACCCAAAAATTACATAATAGATGGCATCAGACCAAAATAATCTTGGGTATTTGCACACAAATAATACTTTATTAATGGTATTTTACTTATTCAGCTGTATAAATAACTCACAAATGTTTGCACTAATGTAATGTGACACATGTAATGGGAAGCGAATGTTTCTGCTCTAGCACCAATCTACATAATGAGCTATGTGCGCATGTTCACCGTGGTGAATCAAACCCTGGATTTTAGCATTGTAAGAAACAAGTCGCATGTTGCTCGTCAAACATTCATCCTCATCGGGTTTGTTGAAATTGGAATTTCATCAATTACTTACACACCACTGTCAAAACAATTTACTGGAAGATCAAAATATAGTGACATATTTATTCCCAGTAATGATTCCATCTCGAAGAATATATGTGTAATGGAATGTAATGTGATACAAGATTCAAGCATGGCAAAAATAGCGGGAAAGATGTGAAAAGAACAACAATCTGAAGACAAATGGCTAATTGTAAGATGCAGCATGATACAAGTTTTTACTGAACAAGAACCGTGATCAGAGATGGAGTTTGATTGAGCTTTTAAACGTGACGTTTGCCCTCATGCTAAAACAGACCAAATTTACTATTTCTTGTGTAAGGATTTAATTCCTGCTATTGCTCCCTTACACTTTGACGCTTTATTATCTCTTCGATAAACATTTTGAACGTTATAGTAACAGTTAACAGTTGAACAGTACTCTTGCGCAATTACTTTTAAAGCTTACTCGGAAAACGCAGCGCTGTAAGTGGAATCAAAGGTTAAAAATCCCACACTTCTTGTTTGCTTGTTGTATTTTACGGTGAGCTGTCGAACTTATTCATCAAAACGAATTCACTAAATTGTATTTTTTGAAAATATAAAAGTTTATATTTCCTACGGTACTTCACAGAATTTATCAAGCTCATATCAAGATGTATTGATAAAAAACAGTCAGAGATAACTAGAAATGCATCTTACTTTCACATTCTTAAGCGGAAGGTAAAAATTAACAGAAGTTGTTTAGTAAATGAAATAAATAAAATTATGGAGTTATCCCATAAATTTTAGAAATAAATATATGCACGTTTAGATGGATGTGGCATGGTGACTTTTATTTTATTTTGTAAGATGAAAAGAACAAGTCAGATGCGTCTTTATGGGGGACAGTAACCTCATTGAAACATTTTGTTCTAGACCAAGACAAGCCCATCTACTTACATAACAGTCAATTGTATATTTCAGGGCACGCCCGGTGAGGGTACGTCACGAATTCGTGTAGGAAAATCTTGCAGCGAGCGTTAGTTAGCAACCTAACAGCCAGTGACATAGTGTCTGATAGCCGTGCCTGCGGCTTTGTCCTTCTGACCCGGGCTGTCAACCCCTCCCCTGCTAGGGCCATCATACATCAGAGTCCCTTCTCCCGACGAAGAAATCTATAGTCACGGCAGGAACGCAAGCTCTTTTCGTGGAGAGACTTATCGCACAAAATGGTAAAATTAAAACGGTCCTCAGTGCTTTAAACGGTACAGCTCTTTGTATCGACTACTGTAGCGCGTGACTGATAACAAATGACTAGTCCATGGCAAACGCACTGTCGTTTAAAACGTAATTTCTTTCAATCCCGGATAACAGAAAGAAGGCAGCCGATGCTTTATAATTTATGTTTTAGGAAAGTAACCGTTCAAAAATGATTTAAGCTGACTAGAAACAGTATTAAAAAAAAACAACAAAAAAACTGGGTGTCGGGTTTCTTAACTTGTATTTATCTTAGAATATGTAATTTTAGTTATCTTTGTATAAGAAATTTTAAATGATGATACTCCTACCAAAACTGGTTGAAAATGTTCGTCGCCACATAAATCTTACTTTAAAATAATAATTTAGATAGGACCTTCCTGACCTTTTAATACGTTTTGAAAATGTTAACGTTATTGATATATATATATATATATATATATTCAGTTAGTATAATAGTGCAATTTAAAGAAAAAATCATTTAATTTAACATGGGCAACTATGGAAGAGTTAGGATCTACGTATCATTGGAATATATTTTTCTTAAAGTAAAGGTAAGATTTACTTTCATGCAGACGCTGGAATACTCGGGGAAATGCTCGTTTGTTTTATAATTTTCGCGCAAAGCTGCACAACTCGCAAGAACTACCTAATAGGTTAGAGCGATTTTGTTTGTTTGTTAGATTTCGCGCAAAGCTACTCGAGGGCTAACTGAGATAACTGTTCCAAAGTCTGGCGTGATGCTAGAGAGAAGGTAGTTAGTCAACAGCACATTTCGCCAACTCTTGTTTGACCAAATAGGTGGATTTGACCGTTACGGTCCAACTTTGGAAAAACAACAACAACAAAAAGACTTGTGTCAGGAAAGAATTTAAAGGCTTATATTGATAGAGTTATATGATCAAATCCACATTTTGGCCAAATTTTTAATCGTTTAACATGTCTATTTCGTTTCTGAGAAAAGGCAAAAAATTTGGTTCACAATTTCAGACTTTTTTCTTTGAATTAGATAATTGTTTTGTTTGTTTTGAATTTCGCGCAAAGCTACACGAGGGCTATCTGCGCTAGCCGTCCCTAATTTAGCAGTGTAAGGCTAGAGGCAAGTCAGCTAGTCATCCCCACTACCGCCAACTCTTGGGCTACTCTTTTACCAACGAATAGTGGAATTGACCGTCACATTATAACGCCCCAACGGCTGAAAGTGCGAGCATGTTTGGTGTGACGGGGATTCGAACCCGCGACCCACAGATTGCGAGCCGACTGCCCTAACCACCTGGCCATGCCGGGCCTAGATAATTGTAAAAATCTCACGTTCAAAAATATTATCGTACTTCAACAAATACTGACAAACTAAAAGCTTAATTTTTTTTCTAACAAGTGCAGATTTTTTTTGCGTGTGTGTTGTTGTGTGTTTTAACGAAAAGCTACACAATGGGCGATTTGCGCTCTATCCACCGCGGGGAATCCAACTCCGGATTTTAGTGTTCTAAGTTCGTAAACTTATCGCTGACTGACCTGGGGACTTCTTTTTTTAAAAATTCAAACTGAAATAAACGATCTAGGGTGCTCATTTGTGATTGGTTTAAGTATTTTTAATATATAAAATGCTTCTTTTTAGTTTTTGTTTTTAAGTTATCATGTTCATGTGTGATTTAATCTTTTTCTTGTAATGATTTGCCTTCAGATGTTCACAAATATATGAGGCTCGGCGTGTTTTTTTTAATGCCATTACACTTTCAGTTCCAACCTTTTTTTTAAAAAAAAATCCCCCCCCAGTGGCATAGCGAAATGTCTGCGGACTTACAACGCTAGAAACCAGGTTTCGATACCCGTGGTGGGCAGAGCACAGATCGCCCTTTGTGTAGCTTTGTGCTTAACTTCAAACAAACAAACAAACCTTTAAAAAACAGTTCTGATAATCTATCTGATATACACACACATTGTCTATCAATTGCTGGGTTACTTTTAGAAAAGAATTGCACTGGATTTTTTATATATATATATATTTATTTTTTTCCACTTTTGATCAAACGAGTCTTGTTATTTGTTACAGAATTTTTGCACAAAGAGGCGCAATGTCGTACCTAATTTTGAACAAAAGGAAAGCTAGCTAGTTAATAGCACCAACTGCTAACTCTTTGACTACTCTTATCTGATCAAACAGTGGGATTTCACTGTCACCTAGCATTCATGATCCCGGAAGAAAGGAAAGAGCTTTGGTCTGAATATGGCGAAACATTACATATAATAATTTGTCTTTTTTATCCTCAATTATATCATAAAGTTTACTGATATTAAGATATGAAGAAATTGTATTCTTTGTTTCTGCTTATGGCAAAGCTACTAAAGAAGTTAACTGGCCGGCAGCGTCCATCGTCATCTCTTTACCAACCATATTATAATGTTCCCCACGGCTGAAAAGGAGACATGTTCTACGCCTGGTTTCGATCCTTCGACCCGCAGGTTGCGAATCGAGCGCCCTAACCAGGTCCCCTGAATTTGTAGATAAGAAGTAAGGCAGCTAGTCAAAGCACCCACCTCCATATCTTGAACTGCTCTTGCCTTACCAAATAATGAGATTCAATCGTCATTCTTATAGTATACTCACACCCCTAAAGTGTGAAGTACATTTTTTGGTAGTAACGAGTTGCGAACCAGAAACCTACGAGTTTACAAACCGAGCACAGCAACAACTAGACTACGCCCGGTTCTAATTACTTTTACCAATTATACTGAAATAAGCAGGCTACAAATCCTAGGCATTATTATAGACAGCTGTTATACGACATTTTATTTTATTTATCTATTTCCGTTCCCTTGTTTATTAAATAATATTTTTTATGTGTTTGCAACAAAATTTTGTATTTAGTTAGTATCTGATTAGTGAAATCTATTGACATAGCGCCTAACAAATTACCTTATTTTGAAGCTTACAATGCTAAACAACACTGTGTAAACGAAATACGTCAATAACTCGTCACGTTTGAGAAAATAAGAAGCCTAAAGTCTCCTGTCTATACAGTTTCATTAGTCCTAATATTATTTGAAGCTCGATGAATTAATTTAAATATCTGATTTGAAAATGAACGTACTAATTAAGAAAATCTATGCTGGGAACTCTTTCTTGGTTGCCTCTCGGGAAGTCTCACTGACCAAAATAGAGATTTACAACCAAAATAAAGCAAAGTTAACTGTTTAAATGACGTATTCTGTTGAACTTAGTCGAATATCTTTATTAACTTATGTTGGCAGCAGGAATGGCTATTCCCGCAATGAGTGAGGACACTGTCATGGTTCCCCACACAGCATGGTAGTAGGAGGAGCAAAACCCAATAGTCGTATTTCTTTGTTCACATCTTACTTACCCCCAGTAAGATGTTATTTTGTAACTTTACTTTAGTCTCGAAGTTTAATAAAAGATTAAATATCTGTCAGTGAATGACAAAAGATTTTAAAGTATTAGATTATGTAGATGCAGAACTTCTCTGCCCTCTTAATTCACAATTGTCTTTTTTCACTCTCAAACGACGGGAATACTAGATAATCCTTTTCAATTATCAGAATTACAAAACATTAACTTAGCGATCATACGTTTGGGGCAGTCAAGCTTCTCTTTTCACAAACTTCCAAACTGGAGTCTAAATCATTCCACCAAATCCTGGAGGACTGTTCTTAAAAGTCACAAATTTTCTATATATATATTTTTGTCAAAACAAGTTTTAGGAGCTATAAATGACTAAAACCTTATAATCACATTTAAACGTTTATGCTCGTAATAGTCTATTCTAGCTTCGCAGTCTGCGGGTCGCGGGTTCGAATCCCAGTCCCACCATACATGCTCGCCGTTATAGCCGTGGGGGCGTTATAATGTGACGGTCAATCCCACTATTCGTTAGTAAAAGAGTAGCCCAAGAGTTGGCGGTGGGTGGTGATGACTAGCTGCCTTCCCTCTAGTCTTACACTGCTAAATTAGGGACGGCTAGCACAGATAGCCCTCGTGTAGCTTT
>NW_013665708.1:167940-168887 GCF_000517525.1 Limulus polyphemus | reverse complement strand
GGCTAGCACAGATAGCCCTCGTGTAGCTTTGCGCGAAATTCAAAACAAACAAACAAACTGTTTTAGCTATGGTTTCTATTTCATCACTCGATGTCGCTTTGCAAAGAGTATTTTTCTTCTTTTTTTTTTCTCCCTCGGTAGGTCATCGGGAAATTTACAGATTTATGACATTAAAATACGTGGCTCAATTTCCCATGGTTGACAGAGTGAGTGCAAAAAACCTATTGTGTAGCTTTGTAGCTTTTATCTTTATTGTCCAGAGGCTCTTAATTTACTTGATACCTTATATAGTTAAAACATTTTATCATAAAAATTGCTCACGATATATAATAATGAATTATTTATAAAAGCTACACAAGACATTACATAATGCGGTCAACACAAATTGATTTAAAGACGGCTTATTTAGTCTTGTTCTAGACTGTATATTTCAGTTTCGAGAGTCCGTGAAATTGACCGGGCGTACCCAGTCTGTGAATCCGTGGGTTTATTTTTCACCACCCGTTGCCGCAAAATCGTGCTCCTTCTATTCGGTCAGACAAGATTAGCTGGTGGTGGATGCTGTTGACTAGCTACTCTACATCTAGTTTACCTTTTCAGAATTATGGACGGTTGGATTACTAATAAAAAAATGAAGCAACTAAAATAATAAAAAGAGAGATTAAAAATAAGTTGGAGGCAAAAAGACACAACAAGTAGCACCATGACAGAAACTATATGTGGATCTGTGATTTCGTAGTGCCAGGGATACATATAAAGCGGGAGACAAATAGTCAAAACAAGTAGCATCAAGACAGAAAATATATGTGGATCTGTAACTTCGTAGTGTCAGGGATACATATAAAGCGGGAGACAAATAGTCAAAACAAGTAGCATCAAGACAGAAAATATATGTGGATCTGTAACTTCGTAGTGTCAGGGATACATATAAAGCGGGAGACAAATAG
>NW_013665708.1:153397-167770 GCF_000517525.1 Limulus polyphemus | reverse complement strand
AAGTCTACAATGTGCCAAATATTTTCGTATTAATAACAAACCACTTTGGTTGAATTAGTTATCTTTTTACTACCAGTTTTTTTTTTTTAAATGTGCAGAACAGATTGGAGAGTTGAAACAATAACAAGATGACGACCAGGAAAACTCCAGAAAATAAAATAAATTACTTAAATTCGACGTTTTAATTATATAGCGATATAAGTTAACTCTTTTATTGAGAAAATGGCTTATTTTTAATCCTAATGTTTGATATCAAGCATTTGCTACTTTTTCTCACGCTGTAGTGCCAGTATTTGCCCAAAACTTTATTTAAAATTTTCTTATATTGATATGATTTTAAATTTTTTAATCCAATTTAATATTTTCAATACTTTTCAGACATCCCGATTCTCGTCTTGCACGGATGTTCAACGGAAGTATTCCGATTGTCTTAGACACCTTGAAGCAGCATTATTTCATAGACCGAGATGGCAAGTCGTTTCGTCATATATTGAACTTTCTTCGAACCAATACACTTCCGGTTTCAGAAGAATTCAGAGAATTGGATCTTTTACTAGAAGAAGCCAGATTCTATGACATACCGCCACTGGTTAAAATGTTGGAGAGCCTCAAGAAAGAGAAACATCGTAAGAAACAGAGTAATAATTGCCATTCCAATTCCAACGATAACCATTACGATGATCGAAGAACGACAAATTACGATGACAAAAACAATGACATGGGCTTTCAATGCCTGGCTCTTAACGTCAGTCCTGATCTTGGAGAACGAATAACGATTAGTGGGGAGAGGTCTGTAGTGGAAGAAGTTTTTCCTGAGATTAGTCAGGCGCTAATGGATGCTCGCAGTGGAGTAGCCTGGAACACAGACTCTAAACACGTCATCAGATTTCCGTTAAATGGTTACTGTAAACTAAACTCACTTCAAACAATTACACGTCTTTTGAATAACGGCTTCAAGATCATGGCGTCCAACGGAGGCGGTGTGGAAGGTCAGCAATTTAGCGAGTACCTTTTCGTACGAAAGCATTTTCCCATTTGAAAATATACTGGTGTTCGAAACCTCTGGATGTTGATCTACAAAATACATTAAAAAAAGTGTGAGATTCTGAAAATTCGATACGGAATTAATATTACGTTGATAAATTTAAAGGACTTGGAGTTACTAGCAATCAACGTTACGGATGATTTTGATGGTGCTATCAGATAGGTCCTAACTCATGACCTTGAAATTGTTTTAGTTACCTTACTAATCAGCATAGTTAGTATTTATACATGTGTGTCATCTTCAACTCCTTTTTTTTTTACTTTAAAAGTAGTTCCTTCTTGATCAGATGCCAGTCACTCGCCAAAAAAGTGACATCGTAAAAGCTTTGTATGTGTGTGTGTGTCTGTGTTTTATAAGAGTCTTGGTAAAAAAAAGCGGCATCCTCTGGAGTTCATTTAGAATTGATGAATAACTTGTTTGACGCTTATTTTCGCAAAGAGAGAGAGAGAAAGAAGTGTTATATTAAACTATTTCTCTGAATACACAGCCGATATTACACATTATATCAGTTAAAAAGGTTTCCATCCCTACTTTCAACCATTTTTTTATTCAAAGTTTTCAGTTCTTTGTCGCATAAAAAAGGTGATAAAATCTTCTAATAGAACTCTTTTTATGTTCCGGACGATAAAAAAAGTGTTGAAATTGATTATTAAGAACACCCAGTTTCTGCTTATGTGTGTGAAGATACACCAAAACAGGAATGTTAAGTGGAAACAGAATAGTCATTATTCTGAAGTAAAAGAGCACATGGAATTGTCTCTTTAACAAAACAGGAACTAGTTGAGTGGAAACAGAATAGTCATTATTCTGAAGTAAAAGAGCACATGGAATTGTCTCTTTAACAAAACAGGAATGTTGAGTGGAAACAGAATAGTCATTATTCTGAAGTAAAAGAGCACATGGAATTGTCTCTTTAACAAAACAGGAATGTTGAGTGGAAACAGAATAGTCATTATTCTGAAGTAAAAGAGCACATGGAATTGTCTCTTTAAATGGTGTCAACTTTGTACGAAACTGTAGTGTTAATGATGAACTTAAAATGATACCTTCCTTAATCAACAAACATTATTAAAGTTACATAGACAGGTTGATAATAGTTACCAATAAACTTTAAGTTAATGGGTGTATTAATATCGACTTCGTACTCATTTATTATTGGAGTAAAACCAGACACTATTAGATGGTTGTGTACGTGATCTCGTTTGTGCCATACTGAGGCTCCTACAAAGATATTAAGCTTTTTTATTTATCTAAGACGAGTTTTACTACATATAATGCTAGTTTTTAAAAAGGCAGGTTTCTCGGTTTGTTTATAATATTATTTATCAATGCGTATCTTACGTAAGAACTGATTTATATAATTTGGTGTAGTTATATAGTTTGCGAAAACCCGATAGATTTCATTTAAAAATGTGACGTTTCTTATGATAGCTGTTGTTATTTTTAAGTGTATGTATTATAGAGACTGCTTGTATACTACGGTTCGAGAGTACAATTCATGAAATACTATAACTATATCAACTTATACCAACACTAATGAAGTACGATAACTGTATCAACTTATACCAACCTTAGATCTCACATAAGATATAATTTTCTGTTTTTATTAATGCAGTCAAGTATATATATATTTCAGTCCGGTAATTGAAAAAAATCTATAATATAACTATTTGTTGTAAAGTTATTTCTTTCTTTCACGCTAATCGCTACCAACTTTTTAATATCTAGTTATTGAAAATAAACGCTAATTTTGAAGAAATTATACATCTCTTTTAATTTAGTTAAACTTTAAATCTGTGGATACGTGTCTTTTGAAATGGAATGGTTTACTTTATCTTCAACAATAATAACTTTCGATCAGATTAAGCTATAAACTTAGAGCGAAACTAAAAAATTCACCTGACCTTCAACATTACTTATTAAACTACTGTTCTTACATATCCACTTATAAAGGTTTATATTTAATGCTTTATAAAATGTCCTCATTAATTTGTAGTGATAATGGTTTGCTGCGTGACTGGCCGTTTGTTTAACATTTAGATTCGCATCAATCACTGTTTTTTACTGTGACTGAAGGCTCTGCAGTTATAAATATATGGGAAGTTTGTGTCCTTCTGAATGTACAAAAGATGGCGTCAGAATTTATAAGTGGTCATTAAAAGATACTTTGAATAACGAGAGGAAACTGTTATTCCCTTTCCTGTTCCAGTAATTCTTAATCAACAACAGGTTGTCTTTGTTTCATTCGATGAAGAAGTTGGATATTATAAAAAAAATGATATTTTAAATTATGTATATAAAAACGTGTTTCAATGCATCTTAATTGAGAGACATCAGTTTCTACCGAAGTTGCGCAGTGCACACGTGTTAGGAATATGTTTGGCAAAAATGCATCCACAATGTTATATATAACCCTTTTCAGAGGTATTATAACACTTATATCCACAATGAAGCGGACAACAGAACCTGGCGCACTAGCTCCTACAACGAATTTGGGTTATGGTAGAATTTAAAATTCTAACGAAATCAAAGCGTGTGCTAAGAAAAATATTACATTTTTTATTTAATGTCAAAATTTTTACAATTTATGAAACGACGTTCTGAGTTAATGCAGATCTTTGTTCAATTTTGAGATACCATTCTTGATCTTCAATGTTGTTTCTTGTTCAGCGGACCCGATGATTTCGAAATGATTGGAACACATAGGTTAGTCATGTTAAATGACATCGTGGCTCTAAGTTTTAATTCCTATTTGTGAGTTTAAATACTTCTCGTTCGATCGTTTTCAGAAGTGAAACGTTGTAAGTTTCGATGTTATTACCATGCATATCTTACGCAAACCCATAAAGGAAAAGAAAAGAAATATTTAACAAGATGATTAGTAAAAAATATTCGTGTGTGTGTGTTCAATGTTTTGTGATAATACGGACAATAAAAAAACTTGACTACTTTGTAATATTTAACTCTACCTACAGGAATAAGATGTTTAGCTACTGTTAAAAGTTGATATTTGTTTTAGGATTTATACATAATTAGACTTAATAGAAAAGGGATTCCATTCCACACTTAATAGAAAAAAAAGAAAATGTTATTCGAATATAAAAAATAAACAAAGTAATATACGACTTGTACGTTGATATAGTAAATGACAGTTTCATAGCAACTGACTTCTTTTATTATTAAAGTCATTGGAGGGTAATGAACGAAAAATTGGCATGTCAAAAAATTCAAATTATTTATACATTCGTTTGTTGTTTTTTAACACTTGAAAACGTTATTATATTAATTATTAAATTAAATAATTTATTTTATTTTCCCTTTTTGTTCTTTCTAATTAAAACACCCAGTTGTTACTACTCTAATAAGACAAAATAGTTACACCATCAAAGCTTCCGTGTGCTGAGGTTTATTATTACTCCATGTTATTTATTTACTTTTAAATAATTTACTGTTTTCTGCACTGTTTGAACCGCAACGGTAAAACTCCAATTAGCTGCTTCTGTAAAAGCGTACTAGCTTTGGCGAGGTTAAGTCGAATTGCTTTGAAGATATTATGAGCAGAACGTTTTTTTTATTTGTATTATTACTTTTTGGGGTTTATAAACACCCTATGGGAGTTTTTAATGGACAGTACATTATATTTTTGAGATAATCTCCAAGAGTCAAATTTTGAAACTTTTAGAGCTAATTGCTATTTTTCATAAATATGTTCAAGTCTGGCGACAAAACTTCCCCATTTTAAAAAGCCGCTATGCTGAAGGAATCATAGCAAATTAGCATCGTATGTATTTCATGACAGGAAAAGTTAATTAATCTCTTAGGTCTGAATGGTCGAAAATTGTTGAGGAGTTTCTTTTCATGCATATATGTTATTGTTCTGTCGTTTAATTGAGTAGTTTTTACGACGGTACTTGTAATCTCCAAAATCTTCTACACGTTTTCATTTGGTACTGTGAAATGAGCGACAATAATAACATATGTTATAAAATACCAGTTGTTAAAAATGATTTGATGTATTCGGGTACATAATCATAAGAAAATGTTATAACTCAATGTTGAAACAAAGTATTCTCCCCTGTAGTACAGAAAAGGGGATCATACGCCAGCCAGAAATGGGTCATCAGAGGGTGAAAGTACAAGCTTGCATGCTGATACCCTTACCAACACAGAAATGAGCAGAGTTGGCTGGATTATACGGGCCTGTCGAAGCAAGAGTTGCATAAGTTGTTTGTTGTTGCCTTTGGGCATTCACGGGCCCGATTACTTGGGAAGATAGCCCGGATTTGCGCTGCGGGCGTCGCCGCTCCTTTGCCGCTTTGTCCGCTCGATGGCGGCTGCGGGCGGGGCCTTGGGACCAGTCTTGCCCCAATATCCGGTTGACCTAAGCGTCACGTTGAGGTTTGTCTTGAAAAAAGCAAACATTTAACAACCCGTTTCTTTTCGTGACTTTTTATAAGCAGACAAGAAATTCGCACTAAGTTGCTAAGGAAAATGTCTCTAGAGTTTGAATACAGGTATGAGTGAGTTGTATAACACTTAGGTAGAACAGCTTGTTTACAGAATGTGTCTTCAGAAATACATATGAATACTAATTTACTCCGTTTTAACTGGAAAGGCATGTAAAAAAAAAGAGTAAAAATAAAGGCTATGTTTTAATTATCCGAGACATTAGTTTTATCGTGTAAAGAATTAATCCAGATACAAACGATTCTTTATATTTGAGAATTAATGTGCAGGCTTTGTATAAAGTTCGTTAGTATTGAAAGTCCTACAGATTCAGTTTATGTTCTGACTGAAAAACAAAAATGCAGATATACGTTGAGTGTGCAAGGTACGTAACAAATATAGCGATAGTAGGCTTTATAAAAAACAGAGATAGGAAAATATACGAGAACCTTACAGAAAACCTGAGTTTCGATGAAACTGTATGTTTGTAGTTATGCACAAAGCTACACAATGGGCTATCTGTGCTCTGCCCACCACGGGTATCGAAACCCGCTTTCTAGTGTTGCAAGTCCGCAGACATACAGCTGTGCCACTAAGGGGGGGGGGGGCATGAAACTGCCATAGGCTATCTTCGATTAACTGGGAACGTTTCACATGACAAATAGTTATTTACTGGCACTAATGCAAAACACAAACTACCGTAAAACAATACAATACAATATACTTGATCCTGATATCTTTAAATTGTTTTTTTATTGCATTGACGTAAGTAAAACTAATATACTCTCCCCCAAAGAGCTTGTTTCATTTAAAGTTAATTTACCTTTTATTTGAGTGTAAAGAAACGTTAAGTTTTATTACATCTTTCGTATAGAACATTAATAATTTGAGAACATTTTCAGGTGGTTTGAATGACGATATTGTGATTTATCCAAATGCAACTTGCCGCCTGCAAAACAAAACTAACGTTGGTATACGTGCTAGATAAATATGTATACATAAATTCATATATATAAATAAATAAATATATATATATATAGACATAGTTAAGTAGTTCTTTAAGAAGTAGTCACTTCGGCCGCAGTACCCGTGATCTAGTGCCATACACTACAGTGTCACGTTTTTGTAGTATCATATAAAGCTAAATATCTGTATGTAAATAAACTTTATTAGCATGCAGAGGAAATAAATATTATTATTTGAATTCGTAGTGTGTGTGTATAAGGTTTGTGTTTTTGCATTACCTGAAGCTATGCTGTTCTTCTTGATAGCTGAACATAAATTTTAAGAAATAACAAATATGTTTTACCAATATAATCCGTTCACACAATAAAAGAATGGATTCTATTAACTTTTTCATTTAGTTCCTATAATGGAAATATATAATTATAGTTATTGCGTAATGTAGGATATTCCAGAAATGACAATGATTGGTCTTTATAGATTTTACATATGGAATCTTTTGAAATATTATTTTTATACATTGAAGACTAATATGGCAAGTAAACTAATAGTTTAATTGTCCAATTTTTCTCTAGCTGACATGAATACAGAGTCTACATATGATAAATAAACTATCAGTTCAAACGTCCAATTATTTTTAATTGAGATAGATAAAGAATATAATTTTGTGTTTAATTATTTTCAAGTAAGTTGTTGTTTGTTATTAAGCACAAAGCTACACAAAGGGCTATCTGTGCTCTGCCCACCACGGGTATCGAAACCCGGTTTTTAGCAGTATAAGTCCACAGACATTCCACTGTGCCACTGGAGGGCTTCAAGTAAGAACACGACGCTTAATGCGTAGTCTATAAGGGTATATTCTCAAAAGAGCTGATCGCCAAAGATTTTTTAAACACCCTCTAAGTAAAAGTGCGACTTAATTTTCTGTTAGAGAAACCTTCCTAAATATTTATCTGTGTGTTGTAAAGTCAAAATGTGGTATCAATTTGTTTGTTTCTTCCCACGATACTTTATTTACAAAATACCTCATACACTCCCAGCCAATCAGAATGACTACCCATATTTCTAATAAACCATAAATTCGTAACTAAAAATCTTATAGATTTCAAATTTTCAGCACTAAATTTCCTAATGATAGCTTTCATTTGTATATAGTAAAAATCCTGTATTATCAGCCAGTCAAAAACTGTGAATGAAAATATTATATGCTAAATAAATTTTCACCTCGCAGCTTCATTTTTGAAGACATGAGATTTTTCTAAGTATAGGCAATTTGTGATTTCTAATAATATTCGTCAATACTTCAGTAACTTGTGTAACAAAAAAAGCTTGAATTAGTTTGTTTCACTTAGCTCCAAAGTTTATCATTTTCATACGTACATTTAAAAATTTTGTTACTTTATACCAGTGAGTCTTATTCCCAAATAGAAGCAACTAGATACAGATGTAGGCAACTCCCTTCCTAACACACTGTTTTCTTTGTCTAAAGTTAATCAAAATTTGAATTAACAATATACTGAATACGACTTCAAAATAACCTTCTATGTAATATACTGTAAGCTGACTGTGAAAAAAGTGATCTCTAGATTAAACTGTGTTGCAGCTAAATGCTGATATTAACTTTACAGTAGAAGTGTCTTATGATCAAGAAGTATTGAGTTTTATACTATAATACATGTTATTGTGTATGTTTATCATCATGACTAAAAGCAATCTAAAACTAATGCGACTGTAAATATCTAAGTACAATTGAATAAATAATTGAATAATACATTTCACTTGAATGTAACTGGCATATACAGGTTAGTTTCATTAGTTTATTATCACAAGCTTATGACCAACTTTATGTAGAACATATATATATATATATTCAAATTATATCCTACTTTTGATTATAATAACTAATAGCACATTAACAATTCCTAAACATTACCTTATATTGAGCTAAGGTAATACTTTATGGCAGAATGTATTCAGAGTATTTACACTTCCAAAAAATGAAATCAGACCTTTTCCTTAAAGGGTTTTGAACAGTCTGAAAATCCAGCTAATCCCTCTTAGACTAATGCCATTTTATATTAAATTCGCATCACTCAGAAAGATACGGATGTCAGTTGCAAGCATAAAATCCCATGGTGAAATGCGACAAAGGAAGACTTTGCCAGAAGTATAATTTAATTTAATGTGCTTGAATTGTAATATTAGTACAATGAAATCTCTCGAGCTTTTTTAAAAAAGCATTTGTTTAAACTTTAACTTTAGTTAATTGGTGAAAGGTAACGTTCAAAATGACATTATACTTGACATTATACGTCACAAAAGTTGATAATACTTGTCTTTTTTTTTCAAAATAATCATTGTTTGAGATATCCTTTTTTCGTATCACATTGTAGTATATAATAACAAACTTGCACTATTTATTGTTTAGAAACATAAGTTTAAGATAAGTTTAAATAAATTTCACATAAAAATCAAAGAAAAAGATTCCATATAATAACTTTAGTGTTATCGAAAAACTCAACCGTGTAGACTGCAGTCTTTTTTTTTAGATTGGCTAAAACTGATGAACTTTTGAGCTTCAAATCAGCCTTGAACAGTTTATTAATCGTCGAAAGAGTAGTATCTTGATAAGAAAGATACATTTTCACCAGTAGATATCCTAGCTGTTTATTTTGCTCGAGGTATTTACATGACAACCAACTATTTTAAACACGAACATGTGTTCTTCCAATGATGTCACATTAACGAAAGACTCCACAAAAATGATTGATATCTAAAAAAGCAGAGAAAAATGTTTCCGTGGAAGGTGGCGTGTAAGAAAAACCTCATCGTTATCGTCCAGGGACTGTTGTATTACAAGAAGTTGAGTTGAACCAGAAATTTATCGATGTGAATATCGGAAATTAATAATTTTGGTGAGAGAAATCGCTCAAGACTTCAAGGCAAATACAAGATTCCAAAACTCAGTAGTTTTAACCTTTTAAGAAGCGCTTGAAACCTATTTGGGGGGCACAAACTTATACATTATGTTAGGAGTACTACACCTGTATTAAGATTAAGAAACTATCCGTTATGCCTCAGAACTTCTACACTGACTGCATACCAGTTAATGCATCCGACAGAAGAAAGTAGGAATGCGCTATAATCACTTGAATGTATATAAGTGCCATTTTAGCATTCGTGATGTCAGAAAAACATGTAGGTTAAAGAAGTCTTAATATAAAACGATAAAAACCTTCGGGTTAGGGTAACGGTTAGTGACCCCAAAAGGATGCATGATTCTGCAAGTGAGCATATCAAAATACTTCCCATCAATCAATCATGGATTCCTCTCCAATTATCAGGGTCGACGACTATGGATCTCTATTCCTCACTGTCCGCACCAAAATTCAGAATTCAAGCTTCTCATCTCCAACCCAACTGAATCTCTGCTTGCCTCTCGATCTGTTTTATTCGATTCTACCTGTCAGAATGTCTGCCAACTTTTCCTCAAATCTAATTATATGCCTAAATAGTGTATCTTCCGTTTCCTACACATATATATCCAACAGTTATCATTTTATCTTTGCGCGTTCCAATGTTTCTTTCTTCGTTTTGTTTTTAGATAGCTGACCTTCATCATTAATTTATAATACTACATTTCAAATGCTTCCAACTGTAGTTTTGTTTTTACAGGTAGGGTCAAATACTTCCCATAACACCTCAAATAAATTATAGTTTCCTTAGTCTAGCGTCTACCACTTTAAACATGCTGTAACTGATGATGATTTTGTACGATTTTATTTCTTCGACACTACAGCACAACTCTACAAATTTCCATCTTCCTCCCAGAAGGATTTTTTGCCAACAGAAAAGCCTTGGAAGGGCTTTGCATGTTAACTTGAAGAAGGTCACTTAGAAGGTAGAATATCAATAACAAGCAACTGGTTGCCTATTGATTTAACTTAACCTTCATATATTAAAGTAATAATTTCTTGGGGAAACACTTAACCTTCTTGCATAAAAGTAATTATTTCTTGGATAAAAACTCAACCTTCATACATTAAAGTAACTTATTCTTGGGTAAACGCTTAACATTCATACATTAACGTAATTATTCCTTGGGCAAGCACTTAACCGATATACATTAAATTAATTATTTCTTGGATAAAACCTTAACCTTTCTAAAGGCATAAAAAGATGGTTGAGAAGACTGTTTATTAAATTATAATGAGACGATAAACCCTAAATAACTTTTGCTAAATCCGATTGTTGGAGGTAAAAATAAATATAGTTAATAATAAGTTCATTGGAAGCAAACATTAAAGTAGGTTGTTACAGCTGTTAATGTCACTTTTCTAAAATGTCTTGATTTATTTATTCTATGGAACAGTTGTAAAATAAAAAGGGGGAATTGAGCTTTTTCACTTAAAACCTTAAAAGTACATGTTCCAGAAACCAGTAGTTTATTTTAAATGCCTTAACATAAAGAACGATGAAAAGAAGACTACAGTAGTACTTACCGGTAGCAGACTACGTTTGTCTGACATTTGACGCCTGACCTTCAGATGGCAGTCTTCATTAGACGCATCCATATTAGCAAATCCATCAAAAGTAGGATATAACCCTTTGAATCCAGGGAAACGTTTCATTAATGCTATTCAACAACTGTATTTTAATTACCACATTTCTTCATCAATAATATTTAATAGTTATAGTGAATAATTTATCTTGAATAATATTAGCATTCAGACAACCTCTCTGCCATTCCTCTTATTACTTGCTGAATGCTAATAGTATTAATAAGAGGAATGGCAGAGAGGTTGTATGGAACAAGTCTTGCCATAAATGGTGACGACATCGTGGTTCAGTTATAGCAGGTGTTTTTGTTAAAAAAGAAAGTTCTCTCTGAGTCACTTGATGCAAATGCACTATAAAAGTAGAAAAAGATTCCTTAATAACCAGCACACGAGTTTAGTTCAAAGCCACACCAAGACATCATTTATTGGATCGACCAGCTTTTGTTTTATTTTATATTAGATGAAGAATGTAATATTTTTAGTAGACAATAATTACCAAAGTTCAAATAGAAACTAAATGTCCACTGGATGGAGCTTACGAGGATAATATTTTTAGTAGACAATAATTATCAAAGTTCAAATAGAAACTAAATGTCCACTGGATGGAGCTTACGAGGATAATATTTTTAGTAGACAATAATTACCAAAGTTCAAATAGAAACTAAATGTCCACTGGATGGAGCTTACGAGGATTCCACTAATGCCAAGGGCCCTTAACTCCATCCAACATACAAAAATTGCACTTAAGGTACATTTTATACATTTATTTTTTTATTTTTGTGCATATTTTTATTTTTAATGAATTACTAATAATATACCCACACTTAGCCTAGTATTGTTATGAGCCATTCATAAATATTTGTATTTTAACAAATTTGTATTTTAACTCATTATTTCTTAATGAGTGCATCATCATTAATTGAATTTTCGATCCATAAGTCGACTCAATAAATATGTTCTAACTTTCACAGAACTCAAAGAAATTCCAGTTCATCATATTTATTTTAACCCATTAATTTTTGTTTAGATTGCATGACAGATTTGTGAATTGGGCCATCTCTGAGTTGCTGATAGACTGATAATCTTCTTAGATATTCTTCTCTAAATGTTTTCTAATGCTCTAAGTACTTGGCAAATTTCCCCCCAGTGGCACAGCGGTATGTCTGCGACTTACAACGCTAGAATCCGGGTTTCGACACCCGTGGTGAGCAGAGTATAGATAGCCCATTGTGTAGCTTTGTGTTTAATTATAAAACAAAACAAACTTGGCAAGTTTTTTTTTATTTTAGACGTTAATCATTTGTCTTTATTCAGTGCCTTTCTTTCAGATATTAATTTGTTTATGTTTTGTGCTTGTGTCTGTTCAGATGTATTCAGCTGGTAAATATATGTCGAACCAGGGTCTATCTTTTGTAAGACCCCTTTTGTTTCCAGTAAGTAATTTTGCATTACATTCGTGTTTTCAAAGTTCATCAGGGCTATCGGTGTCCATGAAGTTGTTGTCACTTGAAGTATCATCAGTGATATCTCATTTTATTTTAGTATAATTTTCTCCAGAAGCATCAGTTTTACCAAAGATATCTCTTTTAGTTTATACTTTGAGTATTATCCTTAATGGATGTCTTTCCAGAAGCATCAGCCTCAGAATAGATATATATTTTAGTTTATTTTTGATTTTCATCCTTAAATGAATATTTCTTCATCTTCTTCCATCATCCATGACTCACTTTTGTTTGTGCCTTTCGTGATTAAACGTTTTAACATACTACTTTATTTATACTCTACAATTTGGCATGATTATAGAAACATATACATTTGTTGCTTTTATACTCCTTGCATTGGAGAGCATGAGAAGTTCAAGTTATTCATCATTTATTCGTAAGCAACTCATAATAACGTGGATTATCTGATTTCAAAGAGTTATCTTCTAGTCTCAAAATATTAGGCAATACGACGCCATTTTGAGGTCAGGGGTTTAATCTGCTACCAACACCACCACAAAAAAGCACTGACTTATGAACTTGGTCCACCGCTGGGACAGCGGTAAGTCTACGGACTTACAACGCTAAAATCAGGGGTTCGATTCCCCTCGGTGGACGTAGCAGATAACCCGATGTGGCTTTGCTATAAGAAAAACATACACACACACGCTTACGAACCTGTACAAATAAGAATTGTATATGTTTCCCAAGTTTTATTCAGTTTGTGGAGCATGCATTTTGGTCGTATGTATTTTTTTCAATTTGCCTACTGTGAATCAAACAATAAATTCCTTCACGATTAAGAAGGCACAACTAATGCAATTCTAAAAATACAATTTTCTCATTTAACTTTGCATGAAAAACATGTCGAAGCCTCAAGTGATGAGTAAGAACTTCAAGCACAACCTTTTCAAAACACTCATAATTTGTGGGTTTGCACTGAAATAACATACGCACACACACACACACACACATATAAATATATATATTTGTAACCAGAGTGATACTTTCCTTTTTTTCTTGGTTTTACCCCCTAACGCTCAATATCCAAATTCGATACCTGCGCGATGGCACATCGCAAATATCACATTGTGTAGCTCTGCGTTTAAAAACAAACAAACAAATACTTTCCTGATATGATGGTGTGGATCCGAATATTCAATTCAATGATCCGAGTCTTAATATAATTTGATTGGGATCTGAAATTAAAACTCCACAAAGCTTACCTAAACAATTTGCTATTTTTATATAATTTCGATATCTTAATTTTTCGCTTTACTTTTTGAACTGTAAGGTGTTTTGTGCATGAAAGAAGCAGAAAAAGATACCCGATGATGACAAAACCTTGTCGAAACGTTATTCATTTGCTGTTATGTTAAACTTATATTAAAGTTTTTCTTCATTATCCATTCAAGCCGTCTCCAAGCATTATTATGTTGTCACGATTCATAGCTAGCGAAACGATTACTTAAGTCTACTTATTAAGTAATGTGAATAGCACACAACCTTTTCGTCAAGAAGATCCAGGATCGAATCCTAGCCACTATCGCAACAAACACAGTCTACTTCCCGAAGATGGCAACAGATTTGCAGCCATAAGGTTGAATATAAACTTGTAAGTATTTATTATCTAGCAATAGAAATTAAAAATTGTACTTAGGAGGTCGTATAGGCTAATAACCATGACAACAAAATACTAAATGGTTCAATTATTGATTAAAAAACATTGAGGCAGACTGTTTGGGCATGACAAACACTAGTTCGGTAGAGAATAAATTTTACTTTATTTTAGTCATGTTTAAATCCCAGATAAATAACGAATTTACAGTCTATATATTTGTCGTAGCCTTCTTTTCAGGGAACTAGGAGTCAATTTAAT
>NW_013665708.1:149576-152397 GCF_000517525.1 Limulus polyphemus | reverse complement strand
CGTTACACAATGGGTTATCTGTGCTTTGCCTACCACGGGTATCGTAACCCGGTTTTTAACGTTATAAGCCTTCAGACTTGCCCCTGAGCCATCGGGGGGGGGGGAGTGGAAACTAGTAGTCAGTAAGTCTTCATTTACTGAATTTTAGAAATTGCAAATAGCAGAATAAAAAAAAGTTTTCAAAAACCACTCTAAGTGTTCAGTGTTATTAACGATATACAGAGAATGTATTGCCGAAGCTTTAACTATTACATTATCATGTAGTATTTTGGACATGTTTTTAAATATTCATATTTCTCCCATATTTCAATGTGGTAGGAGAGAAATCTTGTTGACAAACACACAACAACAGGGGTGAAAACATAACCTCCGTTCACCTTCGGTGGCGGAGGTAATAAAGTAATTGTTCAAATCTTTGAGCTTTTCAGTACTACATGTTATGGTATTCACTTCATGACACTCAGTTTTAAGTTAGGGATACTAATGTAGTTTGTAATGGTTATTTCACATGTTATAAAGTTTTAAGCGTAGGCTATCATGATCACATAAATATCTCGTTTTACAATATACGTTATGGTGAAACATAAAAGGGTTTCCTGTTAAGTCAGTATTTTTTATCTGAATTCAAGGTACTGAAATATAAGATGATTCAACATGAAATATATATTTTCTTAAAAACGGCTGAATGGATTGGGACGAAAATTGGTATACCTTTGGACTATAACCTATCTTATAAGTGGTTAATTTTTGGAGGGTCAAGGTCAAGGTGACGAAAATTAAAAAAAATCCCTATCTATTAAAATAGGGACTGATTTTTCACACTATATTTGCTTTATAACTCAGTCAAAAATGATTAGAATTTTATTGAACTTGGTGGACATATGTAGGATATTATTCCTCACTGTCCATACAAATATGGTCCCTGTCCCTTGATAACGACAAACATACGGACACAGTTTTTATTTTTTGAGAGTCGCATAGGATCAACGCTGCGTGACGGAGGTATGCCCTCTACTTGAGTGTCCTCAAGTTATCATAAATAGTCTAAAGAAAAACAAGTATTGAAAAAAATTAAATTTGCATTTGATCATTAACTGAGAAGAAGACCATGACAATAATTCTTGCTAATATCCAGTTGAATAGGTTCGAGAAGAGCTAAAAACAAATGTAGCGTCTTAGCAAATCGAGCTTGACGTCTGCAAGGTGGTGGTCCTATGGTATTAGAACAAAGATAGACTGCCTTCACCCCTTTCAAGATTAATGACGCCACTCTATGATGGCAGAAGCATGTATACTTTAAGCCAAAGTTTCCGGGGAGGATGAGAAAGATGGATTATATTGAAAAATAAATGTAACTTACTTATTCATTCTATTTTTTATATGTTTCTCGACAAATTAAATAGCAAGCTGTTTTTTAGAAATGTTAAATGTATACAAGTTGTATTAATGACGATGTACATTTGTCAATTTCGAATATAATTCAGTTCATATACATGATTATACTTACAATACAGTTCATATACATGATTATACTTACAATACAGTTCATATACATGATTATACTTACAATACAGTTCATGTCCATGAATGTACTTACAATACAGTTCATATACATGATTATACTTACAATACAGTTTATATACATGATTATACTTACAATACAGTTCATATACATGATTATACTTACAATACAGTTCATGTGCATGATTATACTTTTTTTTTTACTTCATAGAATTATTCTCAGCATACAACTGAATAGTTTTAGCGTGACTCTCTTAATTATTCATTACTTTGAGTTAAAAGCAGTTTTAAGATCTATGCTATACTTTATAATTTGTTTTTATTTTGTTTTGAATTTCGCGCAAAGCTACACGAGGGCTATCTGCGCTAGCCATCTCTAATTTAGCAGTATAAGACTAGAGGGAAGGTGGCTAGTCATCACCACCCATACTCTGCATGTAGATAGTACAGTATTTTACTATAATAAAACATACATATATTTAGGCTAATTTAAGTTTAGCTCCCTATGCAGTGTTACAACAGAATGATGATTTGTTGACTTTTCATTGTATAAGCTATATTTCTTGCAAAATTGCTTGTAGATTTAATCTCATAGCACCTATTTTTTATACATTTTCAGGGGGCGTGCCCCCAGACCTCCGTAGCACTAGCATGCTATGTATGCTGGATTGTGCTCTCACAAATAGACCCCCTCCTTTCAAACATTCTGCGTACGGGCCTGTGAACATTAGTTTAAATAACAGAACCACCATTAGAAAACGGTTATACTGCGAGTATCATTGTTTAGGTACTATTATTTAATTCCATTAATATAAAAAGTTTATAAGCCAAGACTTTTAAGAATTGTTCTTTCGCCATCTATCAGAGATAAACAATAATCTGTCCAAGAGCTTCTGTTTATAAAGTATAGCGACTCGGCATGGCCAGGTGGTTAGAGCGCTCGACTCGCAATCTGAGGGTCGCGGGTTCGAATCCCCGTCCCACCAAACATGCTCGCCCTTTCAGCTGTGGGGGCGTTATAATGTGACGGCCAATCCCACTATTCGTTGGTAAAAAAGTAGCCCAAGAGTTGGCAGTTGTTAAAATATATTACTAATTTGAACAACTCTGTACAACAATAGTATATTAGCTATTTCAGTCATTGGCTATCATATACATACATGTATGCACTACTGAAATAACATGTTAGCATGCTCCATTCTTCATTGCCAGAATATTTGCAGAATTTCATCTAATATATTTTTAGCTACGATTACACATTGGTAGAATGCGTCTTTCGATAGAACGTTCAATTCAAAAC
>NW_013665708.1:141299-149549 GCF_000517525.1 Limulus polyphemus | reverse complement strand
TGCTTTTCTATAAATAACTTACATACAGTTTCATGTTGATAGCAGCGTCGTAATGATTATGTATTAAAGCTAGAGCACTCAGTCTTTCTTCGGTTTGTGAACACCTCAGGTAATTATTCAACCGGCAGAGAGCAGATGCCGAATGCTCACATGAACTTAGTGGCAGTATTTTCTTACATCACAAAAATATGGGGTCCGGCCCAACCCCCCCCCCCCCCTCTGCGTACGTTCGTGGTTCATCGAAATATATTTTGTAAAGAAAAGCAGTTAAAATAACATTGTACAGTCTAGTGCTAATTATTCGTTTAAATTAATGAAACTAAAGAAGCGAGTAGAGTATTATCTTAACTTATATTGCCAGAATATTTGCAGAATTTCATCTAATATATTTTTAGCTACGATTACACATTGGTAGAATGCGTCTTTCGATAGAACGTTCAATTCAAAACTGGATATTTCATGGACTTTCTTTTGTTAATGATATATACATATATAATAAGTTGGCATTGTTAACAGCAGAGTTTTTAAACTAGCTGTTTGGTAAATTCTTATCTTCATACCTAAATCTTGTTTAAAAGCATGCATTATAATACAAAGTACATTCCAAGGTACAAATTACGGATTTATTTAAAACTAAAAATGATATTAATTTTAATTTTCGTCGTAATTAGCGTTATTATTTAAGTCCATTTCTATAAAAATCACACAGTTCTATTATAACTTGATTTCAGATTATCGTAATTAATAAATAACTATAATTTGTCCGCGATATACTTTCTAAGCACGTGCATCGACAGTAACGTTTTTTTCTTTAGTTCAGTAGAATAAGAACATAAAGTAGTGAGGCTTTCATAGGTGAAATAACTACTAATTTCATCCTTCCTTAACTACCTTAGAATAATTTGTAGTGAGAAATATTCAAGTAATTTTTATAAACATTCTTGCAGGTGTTATTCATGGAGCTATAACATTCTTGTTTACTGGATATCGAAAGGTTTTAAACATGTGCTAATATTTTACTGAGATACAGAATTGAGGAAAACAAATGCAATTGGTAAAAGTTACATCCAGCAACGGCTGGAATCTTTTACCATTTGAGCCCTGAATCAATCAGTTAATCATTGTTTAAAATTTAATCATTAATTAATCAGAAAATATGTTTAGAAAACGATGAAAAATGATTGATTTTTCCCGTAATTTTACCATAAATTTTGTAATGTGGAATTTTAATATGACATATTTTTTTACATGTATATACTGGCTAATCTGCTCATGCCTCGGTGGTTTCTTGAACTAAAGCAAACTAAATGGATGTGCAAAACTAAAAGAAAGTGCTTCGATTCTCTATTTAATGCGTCTCTAACTCTTTTTCACATTATTTCGGGAAGAATTTAAGGCGTTTTGCATTTGTGTCTGTGTTATTAACTCAAACCTGCGTTCGGGGACGTACCAAAGTCCATCCCAAAGTCCGGGGACAGCCAAAGTCCATCCTAAAGACTGCCAAGGTCAAGCAGTCCTCCAAGATTGAGGCAACGAAAGTTCAGATAGCAAAGGTAGGGTTAAAACTTAAAAGGGACTTTTCTGCGTGACACATTTTTCCTTTTGAACAAGAAACGTCATATTTAGAGGTAAACTTTTTGTTTTTTTGGATATTCGTATAGTCCGAGTTTCCTCTGACTCTGTATCTATACCTAGTCTAACGGCTGATACAGGGTCAGAGAGGTACAAGTCTTCTTAACAGTGGGCCTTCTTAACAGAGTACTCTAACAGAAAACGTACATATAAATACGGCTTCCTCGTACAAAGGCACAACTCAATCCATTGAAATTCCAGCGTTTAACACAAGTTATATTTACACCACATTTTCTGCTCTAAGTCGGAATAATAAAGACAAAATTTCAGAGAAAAAGAAAAAATTCCCATGCATTAGGTTCAGTTCCAACAACAGAAGGATACCACAAAAGTCTGTCAACTCCTAAAGGATTCTACGTGTCACCTGTAGCTACTCCGCATAATTTAGCACACAACAATGACAAAACTATTACTACTATAGTGTCATCTAGTTTAATTGGAGGCATTCTAGTGAGGCTAATCTTAGACCTAATTTTTGTACGACGTCACCAGATGTCACGCATTTGCTTCGAAGATAAATAGAGTATAAGGTTAACTACGTAAAATTCACGTATAACCGTATAACCGGCTTGGATCAGCTGTATGCTCTGAAATGTGCAATTGAATTTCGGAAACTTGGACTAGTATTTGTATTGCATATTTTTTGTTTCTATTTTCATAGGGAAAAACAACGTAAAAAATCTATTGTGAATGGGTTCTATCCAAAGAAAAACTCTCAGAAGCCTAGGAGCTCTCCCTTACCAATCAATGGGATATAACTTTGGTGAAATGCAAACATTGTGAAGTAACCTTCAAAGCCCATCTGTAAATATCAATATTGAGATATCATCTTGAGCACAAGCACAATTTGAAGATTAGCTTCACCACAATTTTTGCACCTTCTCCATCCACATCTGGTTACACCTAACCTTCAATCCTGTTCTACTTTCAAAAGGTCAACCAAACCTCCCTAGGATTAGTTTTTGACAATTTGACTGCAGTAGACCGCATTCCCTGGCTAACAGCATAGAAATCAATAATTGGTAGAAAGTCCAAGGAATGAAGATGCCTATGACAGAGAAAGGCATCAGGGCAAAGGCCATTTCATTTGGAGAACAGCTTGAAGAGGATATGAAGGTTGAACTTAAGCAAAAGAGAAATGCAGGCGAGATATTCTCCTTGCTATCAGATGAATGGACCTCTAAACAAAATAGAAGGCACATATACCTTAATATTCATGCTACAAGTAAAACATCTATGGACATGATAAGAGTTAATGGCAGAATTCCAGCTACCAAGGCAGTTGAAATTGTCACTAACAAGCTGAAGAGGTTTGAGTTGGTGAGTTGGACTAGGCATCATTGCTGTTGTCACTGATGATGTTTCTGTGATGAAAAAGATGGGTCAATTGACGGGTGTAAACAACCAGCTTTGTCACAGTCATAGAATTAATCTGGCTGTTATTGATGTCCTCTATGAAAAGTCTGGTAAATTTGATGGGAAAGAAGAAAAAGAAATCGAGGAAGTTACCAATAAAACAAAAAAGTCAGAAGAAGTTGTTCAAGAGGAGGAAACAGAGAATGAAGGCTGGCATGAAGAAATTCCGGATGAGAACATTGAGTTTGCAGATGGTTCGAGTCCTGACTGAAAAGATTGAAAACATTGTTTGCATTTTTCGCAAATAAGCAGTCAAAATCGATTATCTCTTGAAACTGTGTAGGGCTCAAAAGATATAAGAATTATCTTTGTTGATGGACACTTGTACCAGATGAAACTCTACTCGTGATATTAAAGAGGTTCTTGGAATAAAAAAGCACTGTTGCAAATGTTCTGATTGATATTTTGGCCAATGAACCTTTTCCCTCTGAACAAGAGATTAAGTTCATTTCAGGAATTGTCGAGGCCTTAGAAGTTGTGGAAGTGAGTGCCTTGGCATTTGGCAGAAAAGACTGTGACTTGATTAAGGCTGAAAAATTCTTTGAGTTCTTGCTGAGGAAGTTAAATGAACAGAAGAACATGATAGGGCGCAATATATATCTGGATATAGATCAGAGGATTAAAGAGAGAAACAATGGAAATCTTGCTGGCTTGTTATGCTATCTGGAGTACCCAAGTACATACAGTTCACTTTCAGAAAGCGATTCTCTACTCCAACGTCCATCTGGGAATGAAACTGTCAAGACAGCCAAAGACATTTATATTCGCCTCTTCAAAAACCGTGGTAATGAGAATAAGATCATGGAAGACTGTAAGGATCAAGATGTTGATGAAACAGAAGCACCAAATAAATTGAGCAAGGCAGACAAAATGGATGATTTGACACCAGAAAAGAAGAAAGGAAGACACTCAAAAGTAATGGGACCAGATTCTTCACCCCAGGAAATCTTGAAGTGTTTCATTGAAGACGGTGCTCAATGCTGTGATGACTATACTCCAACTTTTTATAGGCAAAGAGAACTTTCAGTGCAGTCGGTTTCTTTGCTTCAAAATTGTGCAGGTCTTCGAATGATGAGACTATTGATAAGATGTGTTTTCTTCGGTCTTACCTCATACAATAGAAACAATAAAACTTTTTCTTACCCTTTTTAGAAGTATTTGATTTTTAATAATTTCTAATTAATTAGATTAATTAGAAAATTTCATCATTCATCACTTTTTCCCACCTCTGTCAAACGTATGGTAAATTTGATGGGGAAGAAGAAGAAGAAGAAATTGAGGAAGCTACAAATAAATCAAAATAGTCAGAAGAAGCTGTTCAAGAGGAGGAAACAAAAAGATGTTGGATCTGTCTGATTATTGGTTATGGGAATAGTCATATCCTATTGTCAAACAGGGTAATAAGACACATGTACATTTCAGGCTAAAACCACAAGAAATGCAGAAAGGTTGTTACTGCTTCAGCACCTACTGGTGTAAACCATTAGAGCCTGTGTTGGATCTTACCACCAACTTATATTTGTGCAGGAGCTTGCTTGCACACAATGTCATGGTAGCTGGTTTGGAGAACCATGGACATGGTGTCATTTAGTACGTACTAATAACAACAAATGAGTGTGAAGTTCAGTGAATTCTGGAGCAGCGAAAACCTTACTTGACTTTGACATCTCTCAAGCACTCTGCCAAAAGCCACCACTTCAGCCAGTTAGCACAAATTTCCTTCTAACAAATATAGATATCAGTGGAAAAATGTATATTCAACTTCATCTTGAAAATGCTGCATCCCAAGCAAAAGTAATTGTGTCTAATCTGGGTTCAAGTGTTGGTATCTTAGGGATGGACCTACTGTGGAAATTGTTAGTCGTTTTTCTTGTGCGACACTTGAACTGCAGTTCTGCATTAAAACAATCCAGTACTGACCATATTGAAATTAAGAACAATAGACTTCATGCATGCACGTTGGTAAAATAGTAGCTCAAGAATTGGCAATGAGTGGTGTTGATTAGCTGTCTTTCCTCTAGTTTTTCACTTCAAAACTGGGGATGGCTAGCACAGATGGCCCTAGAGCATCTTTGCGTGAAATTCAACATATAAACAAACATAAATCTTTAATTAAGGAGTGTGCAAACAACCTAAACCCAATGCAAAGACATTGAACTGCTCAGGGAGTTTGCAGTTGAACTTGTAGGACCAATGACTAATTTGGTCGGAGACCAATCGCATATCAAATAGATACATGTGATATGTGTCTGATGAAAGAACTACAATGCAGGCATCCTTGAAGGACCCGGGCTATAGCTAGGAGATGTTGAAGTAAAAGGTAATACAACTTCTGTAGAGTTTGTGGTCATCTTCAGAGGTACTTGTCAGGAAGAAGAAAGGAGTACCGTTGTTATATGTGGACTTAAGACAGGAGAATGCAGTAATATGTATCAATGATTTTCCTCTACTGTACATGGATGAATGTCTGGATACACTGGAAAATGCCCATTTGCTTAGCAACAGATTTGTGTTCTGGATAGTGGCAAGTTGAACTAGATGATGAAAGAGGCCTAAGACTGCTTTCTGTAATCAAAAGGTGTGTATGAATTCTGCATCATGCCACTTGGTCTTGGTAATGTATTTTACACTTCAGAGAGGGTGATGGAACTTATACATAGAGGACTGCAATGAGGTAGATGCAGCTTGAAATTGAAACCTGGGAGGTTTGTGCTCTTGTGCACAGAAGTGCAGTTTCTTTGATTGATTCTGTAAATATTCTACTAATTAGAAGTATTGGAACTACTACTTCTAATAAATAAAAAATCTACAGCTTTCTACATTTCCTTTTGTATCATTGATAATTTGTGATTGATTTATTCAAAATAGCGATACCATTGTCTGCATTGACTAAGGTTGAGATGTGCTTTGTATGGACATTAAAATGTGAAGTCTGACTTTTTCAAAGCATCATTGTTGGCTTATCTTCATCAAGATTGGCCATTTATCTTGATACAGACACCGATGATAGTGTAATTGGCACAATTTGGTCATAAGTGCAGGGTGGTATGGATTATGTCATCTCGTATGTGAATCATATATTGAGTGCCAATACTTTCTGACAAAGAAAGAACTACTTGTTATTATAGTAATTTTCAATCATTACCATCACTATTTCTATGGTAGGGTTTTAACTGTTTAAAAGGACCATGCATCAATGAAATAACAAATGAACTTAAAAATACAGAAGTTGTGATTATGTGTTAGAGAATAATGCTGCAAGACCATAACTTTTTTATTTCAACACCACTTGGTCCGACAGCATGAAAATGACAATAGATTATATTACCATTCAGACTGGATTCTGGGTACTAGCCACTGGATATACACCTGGATGATTAATAAGAGTCAGATAAGGAAGTGTTAGTGGAGGAGCAGTCATCCTTTTCTGATGATTAACCGAGATGCCGACGATGATAACCTAATCATTATGACTAATAATTGATTTATGGAATGTCACATACCATACTAAATGTGCAAATGCTGCTTTTATCGCTGCATTCACGGAACAATGTTAGATGTTGGAAACTGTACTGAATGTGCTACCCATAGGAAAAACTAGCCACACCAGAGAAAACTTAGACAGAGAATGGTGTGTTTCAAAGAATGTACTGTTCATTATCAATCGCTTCACAGAAGCTTACCAAGTATTTGAAACATTAGAACAGCCTGTCACAGATATGTTGGCTGAACAATGGATATCAGGCTTTGGTCTTCTTGGAAAAATACGTATACATCAAAAAAACTAACTGTAACAACTAGTTGTTTACAGAGTTGTATAATATGTTCACTATTTTATTCTCAGTCTGATAGTTTGGCTGAATGGGTATTATGAACTGTGAAACATATGCTTGCTAATTATTTCAACACTGACCAAACTGATCAGGATAAGCACCAACAATTTGCCATGACAGTATATTAAAGGTGTTAACCGTCCATAAATTTATGGACAGTCATTAAAATATATCACATTTTAACACTGCTCATAAACCCATAAATCGCAAAAAATATTGTCTTCTAATGATGTCAGTAAAAACAAAAATGCCATTGTTTATTTGTATAGCAGTAAAAACAAAAATGTAAAGTTAGTAACCGTAGGTGTACCCCAGAACCAGATGTTCTCAGGGTCACCTGATAATCAGAAGAAAACCGCTCCCTGTGGATCTAGTGTATGACCCTCCAAAGTGTCCACAGAAACATGTGAAACGGCTGAATTCTGCAACAGTTGATACTCCTGACAGCAAACAGGTAAAGTGTCACAATAAAACAGTAACGGAATAACACTTTGAGAACTTTGTGACTGGATATGGTTGTATTATATTCCTGCAGTGCAGAAACAACTAGGTAATGGCTAAATTTGTCTGTATCTTCTCTTTTTTGATAGCTCATTGAAGTGAATGATGAAATACAGTGAATGTGTAGTATGTCAACAAGTTTAAACTTTACATTGCTAACAAACTTCTAGAAAGCTT
The DNA here is from genome assembly GCF_000517525.1 of Limulus polyphemus. Classification (NCBI taxonomy): domain Eukaryota; kingdom Metazoa; phylum Arthropoda; class Merostomata; order Xiphosura; family Limulidae; genus Limulus; species Limulus polyphemus. The sequence continues at coordinate 141,990 of NW_013665708.1, read as the reverse complement.
ATTACTTCAGGAATCAGACGTGTATGAGCATGTTGAGTCTAATTGTTAGAGTACTGTGTCCTTGCTTTCTGAGCTATCAAGCGATGCTTTAAGATAAGATATATACGTGTCACACCATGTGATAGCTACTTAATTAATTTATAGTTAAGTTGTTGGTTGGTTGGAAAATGACAATGGAAAATACGCTGTAACCCATAGTTTACAAGCCACTGAGTGACATTTGGTAGGAAGACATTAGTAAAATGTCTTACAGTCATTGCTAACTGAGTTTTCATGGAATTTTGCAGAGCAGACCACATGAGCTAGAAAAGCTGATGTTCTTAGACAAAATTATAGAGAAAGATGTAATTGAATTCAGTTGCTAATAATGATCAGGGGTTCTGACAAATATAATTGAAAGGACTTTGAAATGTTTGCTTTCTGACATCTCGGGTTAAGTTTTGTGCTAGATGTTTAAGGGTAGTTATTGGTATAATCTTCCTGACTAAACTTGTGGTTTTAAGCATGAATAGGCTAAATAAAGTTTTTGCTGTTTTTTTTGCAAGATTGCACCTGATTAGCTAGTTCATATATATATATATATATACCTGTCTTCTAGAAAGTGCAAGTAAGACTAGTGTGTACTTTAAACAGTATAGAGACTAATTAACTAGACTAGTAATAATACAGTAGAAATAGTAGTACCTATTTG
>NW_013665708.1:133276-140324 GCF_000517525.1 Limulus polyphemus | reverse complement strand
TATATATATATATACCTGTCTTCTGAAAGTGCAGTAAGGCAGTTGTGCTTTAAAACAGTATGAACAATTAACTAGACTGTATAAATCAAGTGAAATATGTACCATTTTGCTAGATTTCTTCTTAGTTGTTTTGGATGTTTATCGTACTTAGCAATTTTATGATCCCTAGATGGAAGTACGCGTGGGATAAAAATGGATATTCAAGCTGATTATTATTTTTATTGCATAAGTAAGTTAACTGTTTTCCTTTGCGAGTCTAATACATTATACTGTGTGTATGCGCGTGTATTTTGCAGTTGACAACATAACATATGAGTTGCTTGAATGTTTACAACAGATTAGGTCACTTCTGCTTATTTCTTTCTGTGATTTGCTTTTATTTTCGTGAAATCGTTCAAGTTGGAACAAAACTAACTTTTTAGGTGGCACCTAAGTCCTAACATGTGGTTGGCACACGTGAATAGCGTAACTGACTCTGAGATTGGATGTTGAAATCAGGCTTAGCTGCCGAATGGTTACATCGTGTTCAGCAAGTACTTGTTGTTTTCTATTGTATACAGAGGTTGAGCATTATACATGAAAACGATCTGGGAATCTCACCACATCATTACAGTAAATGTCGCCACGTCCAATGATATTCTGTCTGACGAACGTACATCTTTTTAATAGCTTTGCAGCATAGTTACATTGCAAAATCTTTTTGCCATAATGTTGTCAAAGCACATCACTACTTCTTGCAGCTTTTCATAATTCAGCTGGTGTTTGAGGATGATGATTTCCCAGTTCCAGTATTACAGTGTGATCACACAGGAATACAAGCTAATTTTCTTCCCATGGAACGCATGAATACTCATTTCTTCTTCCAGCTGCTGAGGTGTGATTGGAAGCCTTATCTTGGGATTTAATCATATCGAAAACTTAGAATTTCCAAGATTGTATATCTCTTGTACTTAATGGAATTGAAAAACAAATAAACATGAATCAATTCGGAGTAACAGGACCATCCAGAAAGAGACATGCAATAAGCTGTACCCTAGCCGTGGTAAGCAAAGTGCAGCATCTTGTAACAGGTAAGAATCCACAAACACAAAAGTTCAATGGAAAAAGCCGTCCACATGTCCCAGGCAACAGTTCGCAACTTAATCAAGTAGGATCTTCACCTGGAAATGAGGCCAACAGGGTATGGGCTCATTCATGATCTAAGTGTATTAATGTTTTATATTGAAAAGGGTTGCTACATATCCTTCCCGAAAGTTTCAGTATTTGGTGGAATCACACTATTGCCAAACAGTGTCAAAATGTAGTGCTGATACTCAACCGTAGCTTTATATCGGCTGTGATTGTAGAGCGATTTGCTGATTTTCACATTCAAATTGCTTTGACATAATGCACTTAACCTTGTATTTAAACCAGTTTGTGTATATTTTTAATTGCTTACATGAATAATAATACATACAAGAGCACAACTTGTCAGGCTAATGAAGAATTCTGGCTTGAAATATTAGATGTGGTGCATTTGGTGGAAACTGCTGTGATTAGCTTGTACTGCTTTGAAATAAAAACATAGTGTAGTGTATTTAATGTGGATAAAGGATATTCAAGATTTATGCTCCAAAAATACTGAAAAAATAACACAGAGGTACTTAGGAATCTATGCTAAATCACCTGAAAAACATTATGGTGCTATTGTTTTCATTAATGTTCGTGAAAGAATGTCTTGAAATTTTGGTATCTGAAATGTCCATAGGTTATGTGACTCAGATCTGAAAGACGAAATCAAAATATGATCAATTGTTCATTCAATATGACAAAAACAACAAAATAAAACATTCTATCTGTTGTTTATGAGTACTTTAATTCAAAAATATTTTCTGTTGTTATATATCAAACTATATTTGGATTTATGTATCTCAATATTCTTCTCAACAGGGTAGTCGTAATCTACGAACTTTGTGTTAACTATATTTAGTTGTAGGTTATAAGATAAACTTTATGTGAAATAAATGAACGTAATCCTAGCTTTTTTTGTAAAATCATACATGGTTTACTTATTTATTCACTGTTAGAAGCTTTGATCATTGGATGTAAAGCGGTTGGCTTAATTTCAGTTACCAGTTTAAGGTGTCTTCTTTAACTTTATTCACCCACTTTCCCCATTGCACCTAGTTCTTGTCTTTGTGACAACTAATGAACGGTGGAAAAACTCATGTTTGTGTGAGATAAGCTGTATTTGATGACTGGTGACTATTACCATGAGCTGGCATTATCAATGGCCTGGATATGGTAGTTGTGGTGCATTGTTTCACATAAAACTATGTAGATTTAAAATTCACCACTTCTTGGAACATATGCATTCTAACGTCATACTTGATACGAATGACGTAAAATATGGCAAGTGTGATACATCTGGACCTAATTAACGTTTAAAGAAGCGGTTGAGTCGCGTTATGATTGGTCATAATGTTTAAAATTACATTGCTTGCTTAACTTCTGACCTGTCACAATTTCAGTAGAATTGGAATTTTCAACCCTGATTTCTTAATGGAGATACAAATATTGTGAAGTGTCCGACAATCTATTTCTCCTCTGAAAAGGGTATGGTGAGCTGCACATCTGTCTGTAAAACTTCAACCTCACTTTCAGAAATGTGCCTCACCAGGGTGACTTGTCGTTGACGTGTGTACTTAATCAACTGCTGATGATCCACTGTGCATTACAATGGTCAGTAGGAACAGACAGGATCCAACCTCTGGGAGAAAGAAGTTTAAAAATCGACTTCTACAAAAAGGAGAAGCGCCCAGATACAAAGTGACCACTGCAGAATTGTAAATATCATCAATTTTATGTTAATTGTGCTATTATTGTGGTTATTTTTGTATTTTGAAGTAATGTAGCTATGTTATGTTTCTTTTTTGGGTTTATAGTTTTATTTTGATTTATAACGTCATTTTTTTTCAATTTTGTTCATAGTGTAATGTATACTTGGCCGATTGTTACGTGTTTTATGGTTTAATTTTGATTTTATTTATTATCATTGTATTATTATATTTTCTCCCATGGTTTCGTTCTATTTGTGTCTATTGTATTGTAATTAATTTGAGTTGTATTTGAATTTTTAAATTTTGATCTTTTTGTATTGTATTTTGATATAATTATTTTGAGTTTACAGATTTCGTTATTTTGAGTTGTATTTCATATATTTAACTTAACTGGTTGCTTGAGTTTTCTGATTCATTTTGTTGCGCGTGTCATCTGAGGAAGATTATTATAATATATTATGACTTGCAATTAACTCTTCGTTTCCGTCAGTAGTATTTAATTTTTATGTTTAAGACTGATATACCCTAAGATAAGAAAGAGGGAGGGTTGTCGAAACGGAAATAGCTTCTACTTTTACATTTTCGTAATTAGTTTAGAAGATACATGTAGTTAGGTGTATTCAGGTGATTATAAATATTCAATCAGGCGTTTTGTTGTAATTATGACAGTTTAGTTCAACAAATGTCGAAAGATCATAAACACTTGTTAGTCCTCTTACATAAGTAAAGTTTACATACAACAACAGCTAGAAGAAGCCTGTATTAATTGGCCCTGTGTCTGTGTGCACTCCCCGTGTGTACTTGAATACCCCAAGATCATATTGATATCTTTGTGTGTAAGTCGTGTAATATCCTTTTTGCTTTCATGTTTTGAGTAATTTTTTCAGTAATTGTGCTCCTGCTACCTTCTCAGGTTTATCCACATTAAGTTCAAACAGGTAGGTACGAATAGTCGTGATCAGATTTTGTGGAGAATGAAAATTGACATTCCTCTCATCTTACCAATTGCCACTCACATATAATAATCATAACCGCATAAGAACACCAGGAACCTCACATGCTTGAAGAACGTGAAATGGTAAAAAACTATGAACTATTGCAATTGTTAAAAAAAGAAAGTTCAGGTAAAGGAGTATATTGTATCTAAAAGGTTTTAACTGACTTCATTTATCATTTTGGAACTTGTTTGAAGATAAAGTTTTGATTTTCTAGATTAGGTTTTATATATTTGGTAACATACAAAAATACTACAATCTATTTAAGGACCAGATAGATTATTCTACTTAATAGATGTAAGTTGACTCGAGATAATTGGTTATTTAATGAGGGTTATAGAATATAGATAACCTTTAATGCTACTATCAATATTTTTGTCTCAGGAAGGAAAGATTTCAGCTGTTAATATTGCTCATGAATACATATTGATATGAGTGGCAATTCACAAAACAGCGCATTTTGTATGCATTTTCAAGTGAATAATAATAGATCGCAATGAGTTTATGATACTAATTAAATCTTTGTTTGTTTCCTTTTTTATTTCTCGGGAAACTTAAAGAGAAAGTTTTCTTGTTGGTTATAAATGCATATCACACCGTTTAGCAAAAAAGATAGTTATTATCTTTTAGATCTTATATTATAACCACAACGCTAAAAATCTGGTTTCGATACACATGGTGGGCAGAGCACAGATGGACCAATGTGTATCTTTGTGCTTGGACAACAAAGTCTTCAGAAGCGTCGCAAGCTGCTCACCGCGCCATCTTTTGACAGTTTGCATTAAACTATCTTAAAAATAAAATAGAAAATAGCATTATCTCATTATTCCTCCTTTATCATGTTGTTTCTAAGACAGGATATCTGTGATGAAACATGACCTATGGAGAAGGTCTTACCTTTTAATTATTTTAATTCATTATCAAAAACTATAATCTTGTATAAGTGTGCTCCATACATTCTTGTTAATTTGAAAATTTTAATGAGGTTTTTCAACGTCAAATGAATTTATTTTATACAACAGTGATGTGAATATGAAATGGAAATGATTCCTGGAAACAGCACGTTTTTTCCTGCGTCATAAATTTGTCTCTAGATTTTTTATTCGTCTACATTTTACAGGTTAAGAAACAAAGAAGTGGCAATATTGGTGCTTTGTTTAAAGTTGTCATACATTATGACATATTTTTCTAGTTTGTTATGACTCGATTAAAGATTAGTTTGTTGAACTTTTTAATGATTTTAATCAATTAAAGTAACATTACAAGATGGCCCCTAAGCCTCTGCCCGTAGGTTACCGACTTCAGTGTCACACCCTGTTTTCTACCGGTACTCAAGCGTTATGGACTTTACATTCTACTTTCATCAACTGTAGGTGGCTTTCAAGAATAAAAGCACCCTCAGGCATTGCTGATGTGTTGGCTGATGTAGGGGTGGCCCCATGAACAGCTCGCGGGAACAATGCACGTGCAAAATGGGATAAGGGCGTGCCCGCTAGCAGGAATGATCGAGGGTGGATTTCGTCTGATAAATAACAAGGTTTAATTTCAAGAACAGTTCTGCGAAGATCTGGCCCGGACATTGGCATCTTTAAGAAATTCTTCATCGCTGTAAGCTAAAGAGAAGGTTATCACTTGTTACTGTATCCTGGTGTAAATGTGAGTTAATCCGTCAACTTCTGTTTGGTGAATATTTTCATTATCTTCTAATCAAATGGAATCAATGAAGACAAAAATAAGAAACCCTTTAATCCGAGCGTTTTCGAACCTTCACACTTTCTTAACATAGGAGATGAAATCAATGTTAGGCATGTGGTAACAATGTTTATAATTTTAGATGACTGCTCTGACATTAATTCGATTAAAAATACATCAGCGGTCCAGATGCCTTTAATATATAACAAGTAAAAGTTAGACCACCGAGAAACCAAAGGGATGGTGGTTATATTTTTCATGAAACTTATTTGCTTCGTCTTCTTGAGGAAACTGTCAAAAAGGATAAAGTTTATGCATATACGAACGCCTGAATGAAAAGTAAGTTATCCATATAGATGAGAATTGAAAATTAACTTGTAAATTAATTAATAAAAACAATTTTATATGACAAAGTGACTGGAAAGTACTTAATGTTATAAATCAATACAGAAGACAAATTAAACATATAATGGTATAGAATGCATTGAATATCAGTTGAATTCCGTCGTTGCTAATGCTATTTTCAGCCGTAAACCCAATAAGAACTCTTGAGATTCAGCCAGCTTGGTAAATTTTAATTAGTTCTAAATCCACATATACTACTAGGCCAGCAATGAAAAATAATTTTCATAAGTATGGTAATTGATATATATATATTTTTTATTCTCAAAATTGGTTTCATGAAACCAAGTGTAAAGTTTTGTCTGTTTTGAATTTTGCGCAAAGCTACACGAGTGCTATCTGCGCTAGCCGTCCCTAATTTAGCGGTGTAAGACTAGAGGGAGGGCAGCAAGTCATCAATACCCACCGCCAACTCTTGGGCTACTCTTTTACCAACGAATAGGGGGATTGACCGTCACATTATAATGCCCCCACGGCTGAAAGAGCGAGCATGTTTGGTGGGACGGGGGTTCGAACCCGCGACCCTCAGATTGCGAGTCAAGCGCCCTAATCACCTGGCCATGCCAGCAACTAAGTGTAAAGAAAAATGTCTTATGACGTCATGGTATTATTTGTTACAACATTTTTTAACTCGTTAATACCAATTAAGTGTCGTCGAAGAGATCTCGTATTGTGCATTGTTGTATGAGTAGACGCAGGATGAACTGTTATCCCCCCCAAAAAATAAAACAAATAAAAACGACGTCGTTGACAGATGATTACTTAGACGAATGGGAAAAAAATATTAAGTAACGTGTTTTTTTGTTGTTGCTTTTTCAGCTCCAGCGTTTTATGATCCTACACTTCCTTGTTTCAATGCGCTATGGATCTGAGTGATAAAAACTCAAGTGAACGCCAATTAAAATCAGTCGTGGATAGAGGTTAACTGTTTCGATCCGATCTAATATGAAAGATCAGTGAAAGGTTGTATTAAGATAAAAAATATTCTGTGGGGTAAGTAGAGGAAATTTTATCCAAGAAAATAAGAGAAACTTGACAATAAATAACAGTTCTACGAGGATTCACAGTTCGAGTCCCCTTTACGCCAAGCAAAATCATGTTCTGCACTTTTAAGCCATGGATACAGGGACGTTTTGTTTT